>NW_008661429.1:31636-52220 GCF_000695815.1 Acanthisitta chloris
GTAGCATTTTTTTATCCCATACCACAGGGTGGTTTTGATTAACCAGTTATTCCTGGCCTCTCGAGGGAGAGTTTGGAAATTCAGGGTAAGAAGGAATAGCTAAACAGATGGAAGAGTTTGACATTGTTCTGTTTTGGAGCAGCTCTGATGGTGTTGGGGGCAGAACTGGGGTGTTTGAAAATGTGACCACAAAGTCTGTCTTTGACTGTGGATTTAAACTTGCTTTCCTTTTTGGCAGGGGAAACAGCATTGAGAGAATGGTGCTGTTGGTATATAAGCTACAGGGTTCTGTTCTTTTTTCACTGCTGTTTGGTGATGATGATTGTAGACCTCCACTTTACTGAGCTGGTGCTTCTGTCCTCAAACAGTGACATTATTGCCAGCTTCTGTGATATTATTGCTAGTGTATCATAGAATCAACTGGGCTGGAAAAGACCTCCAAGATCATCAAGCCCAACCCTACCGTGGTTACTAGACCATGGCACCAAGTGCCACATCCAGTCTCATCTTGAAAACCTCCAGGGATGGTGAATCCACCACCTCCCTGGGCAGCCCATTCCAATGCCCGATCACTGTCTCCTTAAAAAATATTTTCCTAATATCCAACCTAAACCTCCTCTGGCAGAGCTTGAGTCTGTGCCCTCTTGTCCTCCTGCTGGTTGCCTGGGAGAAGAGACCAATCCCCACCTGACTCCAACCTCCTTTCAGGGAGTTGTGGAGGGTGAGAAGGTCTCCCCTGGTCCTCCTCTTCTCCAGGCTAAACACCCCCAGCTGCTCCTCCTCAGCCTCTCCTCATGGGACTTGTGCTCGAGTCCCTTCACCAGCCTCGTTGCTCTTCTCTGGACCTGCTCCAGTACCTCAATATCCCTCCTGAACTGAGAGGCCCAGAACTGAGCAGAGGATTCAAGGTGTGGCCTCACCAGCACCGAGTCCAGGGGCAGAATCACTTCCCTGGTCCTGTTGAACACCCTGTTCCTGATCCAGGCCAGGATGTCATTGGCCTTCTTGGCCACCTGAGCACACTGCTGGCTCCTGTTCAGCTTCTTGTCTCTCCAAACTCCCAGGTCCCTTTCTGCCTGGCTGCTCTCCAGCCACTTTGTCCCCAGCCTGTAGCGCTTTTCAGCATTTCAGGGACTGTCTCCTTACTTTCCGTATTTTTCCTTACAGTAAAGCCCCAGCTACTGCTTTGGGAGTTCAGCAGAATTGCTGTGTTCATTTAACTTTCTTCCTTTCTTCAGAATCTACCCCCACCACACATGTCAGTTTTTACATGCTGTGGCTGTGCACAGGGTCTCAAAAATATGAAGCATGTTTGCTCTAGAGGCTCAGAAGGCTGACAGAAAATAAAAGGAATTATGGTTTGAAAATACATACACTGGGCTTTTCCAGCCAGTTGCACATTAGGGGGGAAGGGGGTGGCTGGCAGATGAAGTCTAAAACTGTGGTTGGCTGATCTGTGCCCCTGGCCCCACATACTGGTTATGCATATGAAAGCAGCTTTGACCAGGCAAGTACAGCACATTGGGAAAGGTGTTGGGGAGCATGTTAAACATGAACTTCAACTTTCACTAAATGCAGTTTAAAGAGTTTATTATTTAAATAATTTGCCTTAGCATCCCATTGCTGTTGGCTCTAAAACATAACTTTTCCCCACAGATTAATTGGTCATAAATGGACCGAAGTATCATCTAGTTTATTCAAGTGTGTCCTTCAGGTCATGCAGGAAATACGTGGAGGGATATGACAGGACTTAAATGCTGGTGCTGTAACTGCTGAGTGGGTTTTACTTTGGACTCAGCCTGGAGAGACTGTCACGTCCTGTCTGTCTTGGTGCACTCAGGACCAGCCCAGTGCAGATGCTTCCTTTTTCCACGTCACCCAAAGATGTGGGTACCCCCCTGTATATCACCAGCGAATTCATGTGTGTGGAGATAGCTGACGGACGGATTCATGTACCATGTAAACCCTTACTTGCATTATCAAAACACAGCTTGATATTCTTGGTGTATATGGGTGCAATTGTTACAGACTCCCTTTTTCTCCCAAATCCTTATGGAGTGAGAAGCAGCACTAGGTGGTAATCAAAGACATGAAATACATTTATTATTTGAAGACTAACTACCTGCTGTACAAGCCAATGTCTTGAGTCTGCAAATACAGAAAACTGAGGAGATGCCAGGATACCAAGCAGCACCATAATGAAGTGCTTTTACCTGGGGCTTGACTTTTTTTCAAATAAACTAGACTGTTGCTGGTAAACAGAATCACAGAATCTAAGGGTTGGAATGGACGTTACAGATCATCTAGTCCCAACCACTTGCCCTGGGCAGGCACACCTCCTCACTAGATCAGGTTTCTCAAGTCCTCATCCAGCCTGGCCTCGACCATCACCAGGGTTAGGGCAACCACCACATCCCTGGGCAACATGTGCCAGTGTCTCACCACGCTCACAGGAAAAACCTTTTTATCACATCCAACCTAGACTTTCCCTCCTTCAGTTTGAACCCATTACCCCTTGTCCTATCACTGCAGTTCCTAACAAAGAGCCCCTCTCTATCTCCATTGTAGGCCCTTCAGATCTTGAAAAGTTGCTCTGGGGTCTCCACACAGTCTTCTCCAGGCTGAACAGCCCCAGCGCCCTCAGCCTGTCTTCATGGGGGTGGTGCTCCAGTCCTTTTAGCAACTTTGTGGCCTCCTTTGGACTTGCTCCAACAGTTCCATGTCCTTCTCATGTTGAGGGCATCAGAACTGTGTGCAGTATTCCAGGTGGGGTCTCACGAGAGCAGAGTAGAGGGGAAGAATCACCTCTTTTGATCTGCTGCCCACACTCCTGTGAATGCAGCCCAGGATTCCATTGGCTTTCTGGGCTGCCAGTGCACACTGCAGCTCATTGTGAGTTTTTCACATAGAGGATGCAGGCAAGTCTGCCAAAGGAGTTGAGCATTTTCTACTTATCATGATTGCTAAGAATATTCAAATAAGTTGTAGGAAAAGTGCGTTTCAGGCAGCAAATGTTCTGTACCAAATTGTAGTTTATTTACAATGTTGATATAAGGGGGAGACTCAGTGAATGAAGATACACCCTAATAAGCTGTTCTGGACTGCAGTTTCTCAAGGCATCTTTAATATTCAGAGCAAACTTCGGCACTTTGAGTTTGTAAGTCATAGGGTTTTCCTAAGATGGTGTTGGCATTGCTTGCTGTGTGTGGGTCAGGCTGTTCTCCATCTTATGTCTTAGTATAATGTTGTAATAGCCTTGCGATGGCAATGGTGGGTTTTTGAGCTTGGCTGGCAGCTTGGTGGGATTAGCCAGCAGAAGTGCTGCTGCTTGGGATTTATTGACTGAAGGTGGATGCAGTGGCATTGCTTTGGGGGAGGCATGTCATTGTGAGTTTTTGGCTGAAACTGTATGCAGTATCCATTGGTAGGGTCTTATTCGGGTGAACAAAGAGGTCCTACCTGCTGATGGCACCTGAAGGGGCTCCCTAGTCCTTGTGGTTTTGCGTAGTGTTGAGGTCCTCCAGAATCTCACTGCAGTTGTAGGTCTGTGTAGTAGGTATGCACAGCATCTGTTCATTTGCTCTGAGAGAATGTGATCCTTAGCATGCTGGTTTCTGTTTTGCAAGTACATATTATCCAGCCTGTGTTGTGGTTTTTGGAGATACGCTGATGATTCTTAGAAGGCATAGAATGCTAGAATCAACTGGGGTGGAAAAGACCTCCAAGATCATCAAGTCCATGTTTCTTTGCCTCATGGTTATGGGGAGAAGGTACTATTTTTGGCCTTATTGTCTTTATGGAGGGCTCTTTGTCCGTCCCACTGTGACATTCTTCTATCAAGACTAGTGAGGGGGTCTCTTTAAATTGAGATTTTCCTAGATATGTCTCCTTTTTTTTTTAGATTTGTACTGGATTTGAGAATGGTAAACTTGTCCTTTTTCCTGACAGTCCCAGGCATGTCGTGATGCTTGGAAATGTCTCTTGTGCATGATGAGACCATCTCCATAGCACATGCAGAGAAGTTACAGTGGAGTGGGTCCAGAGAAGAGCAATGAGGCTGGTGAAGGGACTCGAGCACAGGTGCTATGAGGAGAGGCTGAGGGAGCTGGGGTTGTTTAGCCTGGAAAGAGGAGGCTCAGGAGAGACCTTCTCACCCTCCATAGGTTGGATAAAGAGATTTTTTTAAAAAGACAGTGATCAGGCACTGGAATGGGCTGCCCAGGGAGGTGGTGGATTCACCATCCCTGGAGGGGAGGTTTGGATATTAGGAAGAGATTTTTTTAAAAAGACAGTGATCAGGCACTGGAATGGGCTGCCCAGGGAGGTGGTGGATTCACCATCCCTGGAGGTTTTTAAGACGAGACTGGATGTGGCACTTAGTGCCATGATCTAGTAACCACAGTAGCATTGGACTCAATCTTTGAGGTCTTTTCCAACACGGTTGATTCTATGATATGTACAACATACAGTTAATTTGTGTAGACAAAGACAGTGATCAGGCACTGGAATGGGCTGCCCAGGGAGGTGGTGGATTCACCATCCCTGGAGGTTTTTAAGACGAGACTGGATGTGGCACTTAGTGCCATGATCTAGTAACCACAGTAGCATTGGACTCAATCTTTGAGGTCTTTTCCAACACGGTTGATTCTATGATATGTACAACATACAGTTAATTTGTGTAGACACTGGACATGAACCATTTAGTGGTGTGGGCATAGAGCGCCCAGAGCTTCCCAGGAGTGTGGGGCTCACTGTGCTTGTGTGGTGCAGTGCAGGGATGCAGAATTTGGTGAAAATAGGTGGTGGACATTTTGCTTCCTCTCAAAGAGGTTGACCTGGGATGTAAACACACCAAATCACAGCAGGGTTTGTGTTTTAGAAATTAAGCAGGTGCTCATTGATTTTGTTTAAAATGAAGTCTGTTGTGGAGTGATTGGACAAATAGCTCAGAGATGGGGAAAAAGAGTGAGCAAAGAAACAGCATGATTTGGGCAGGAAGGAATATACAGAGTATGAAGGCATGTTAAGTAGAGAGTTAGTGACCCAGAGAAGAGTCAGAGGCTCAAGATGGGTCACCTGAGTGTTCTTGTGGTGTGGTCCTCAGAGAAGACTGAGACTTGAACCTCTATCTCCAGCTGTGAGAAGTATGCTTGAAATAATCAGCTGGGTTGTGTTTTGGGGTTTTTCTTCGTGTGTATGTGTTTTAATTAGTCAGTTATTTCAGAAGTGATCCTTGATAACTGGGTACTCCTGGAGGAAAAAACACCCTGTACCTCAAGGAGGTGATGTATTGTGCTTTTTGAAAGCCAGGCCCCTCCCAGCTCCCTTGGACTTGGCATCCAAAGTCACTGGTCTCTAGTGAGTAGCAGGCATGTCAGATGCGTAGCAGGGTAATTTATTATGCTTTGCTTCCACTGCTGTGTTAACTTTTGGGTATGGTTGTTAATCTAAATGGATATTTTAGAAAATAGTCAGAGGAGATCAACAAAAAATAACAAAAATATTTGGAAGCAGAAAACTTGTAATAAAAAATGCTAAGGATGAGCTCTGTGCAAAGAGATGACTGAGGAGAGACACAATCTCTACAAATACATAAAGAACAGTTTTGGAGACGGCAGGGATCAATTATTTGCAGTCAGTTGGGACACAAATAGTGATAAATGAAGCAGCAGGGGAAAAATAGGTAGAATGAATGAGAAAAAGATGAAGATTGCTACAGGAAGGGCCATGGGGCCTTTACTCTAGATGCTGCAAGCTTCTGAAGGCAGGGTTTGCCTTTTGTGGGGCACAGCCAGTATGTACCAAGTGGCCCAGTGACCAGACATTATTCTGAGGTCCTGCTATTGAGCAAGCACTTGAGCACCTCCTGGTTTTGAGGTGCATGCTGAAGTCCCACTGGCGGCAGCAGGAGCTCAGTACCTGCTTTCCTGAGTTATGGCCCAAGTGACATTAGTCCAGAAATGTAACTGTTCAGTTTTTGCACGTTTAGTTTGTTAGTTTCCAAGAGAGTTTTAAAATGGTAAAGTGAACTCAGAGCACTGAAGGAGATATTTCCAGTGGCAGCTGGAGGCATTAGTTCCAGATCAGGAGCTGTGTATTAAAAGACCTTCAAGCTGGGGTGACCTGGTAGTCAGTGGAGGAGTGTGAGTTGTTTGCAAGAGGTGGAAGTTATTTTTGATGTCTCTGCAATGAATCCTTGGGTGCCATGGATATAAATATTTACTGAGATGTTGACTTGGGCAATCCTGAGGAAAATGCTATAAATTAATGGTTCTATCTATACTTTTGTGACCATTTGTTTTTCTTCTGTAAGCATGTCTCCCACAGGCATGCCTTGATCTGTAAGAGTTAAAGAGGTCTTTATGGGCTTAGGACCATAGGTAGGACCCATGCTCCATGCAAACCGATTTTTACTTTCTGCTTGTGCTATTTTTTATTTTTTTTGAAGCACGGTTTACTTTTAAAAATGAATGTTGCTTCCTCAGAAACCTGTCCACCAGCTCTTCCCACAGAGCTCTTGCCTCTTCGTCGAGAAAGCACCTTTAGTGCCACTATAAATCAAAGTTGCCAACAAGGTAGGTATTGACTTCAGTCTAAGCTGGATGCACTTAGCTCTGTTAAGGTAAAGGTTAGCTTTTGAGAAGACATCCAGCTTGAAAAGGTGTTGGCTATTATCCTAAACATGCATTTACTTGTTGGGGTAGACTTTTTATTTTGTTGGCGTCTGCCATGCTAGAAGCCCAGTTTGCTCATGAAAGAGTTGTGAGCTTGTCTTGTGCTGTGGGGTCAGTTTGGAGTTTCATGAAGAACATGTCTTTAGGGGCATGTAGCTGTGCATGTTTGAACAAAACAGCCCTGCTCAGCCAAAGGTGTCCGCTGCATGCTGCTCCTTCCGTGATGAGAATGAATGGGTAAGAGATGGCAGTTATTCAGTTTCGGCAAACACAGGAGTTTGAGTGCCTTGTGTTAGAAACCATATGGATGTCAGTATTGACTCAGTGTGTTCACAGCTACACCCAGACTTGATACCAGTGGCAATTACCATTCATCTTTCCTTTCTCCTCAGTTTCATTGCAAGCTGCAAAGAACCAAGACTCAATTACCTGATTGCTGCTGTAGAAGGCAAGCTCCTAATCTTCAGGGTTTCTCATCCAAATGCAGTTATTCTGATTGCCACATTTCAAGCCTTGCTACAGATGTTAACCCTTTCCTACCATCTTTTTATTCCTCTTCTGCAGAGCCTTTAAATCCCTCTCAGCTGCTGTGGCTCATAGTCCTATGATAGTCCTTCAATTTAGAATTTTTCCTGTCTAAATGAGGCTCTGGACTGAGTGAAGGTCTTTGAGAGTCTGAGCTGTTCTAACTTAAGCATGTGCCTTTGTCCCATTGACTTCAGTATAACATAAAATCACATGCTTCAACACCCAGGAAGACCCAGTTGTTCTCATTGTGAAGATGCAGCGTAGCCTGGAGATGATTGAGCTCAGGAAAATGGAAATTTTAGCATCAATGCTGCTTTCATTCCTTTCCTTCTGTATCTATTTTCATGGACACTAAAAAACTTCATTATCTTGGAAGCAAAAACAAAACCACCTTTTCTTTATTCATGAACTGATTCATGTCTGTTTCAAAATCTCATCAGGAGAGGGGGAAAAAAAAATCCCAGACCTCTCAGGTTTTTTTCCTTGCTGGGTTGTTTATCACCACTGGGTACTGCTGGTAGAAATCCAGCAATAGGCACTGCAAAGGAAAACGCATTTTGGGAGACTTCCCAATTTTAGCAGTGTGATTCAGCGGGATCCTAGAGCAGTGGCCTTGGTGCGTGGTGGAATTGCGAGCTAAAATCAGGCAGGGAGGAACAAAACCCAGCAGAGCCTCAGATGGAAAATGAGTAATTTGTGATTAGCTGTTAAAAGGAGCTTTCTCAACGGATTTGTCTGCCTGTGTTACTCAAGCATGGAAATCCCAAATCTCTCCTTGACAAGTCCACTGTCCCCTATTTGTCTCTGTGTCCCCAGGCTCCTTCCAGCCCCCTCCTCTGTGTTGCAGGCAGGCAAGAGTCAGTGTGCCCACTGGCTGCTTCTGACCCCATGTCTCGTCAATTTTCAGTCATTTGGGAGAGCCTTGATGTTTTGGGAGGTTTGTTCTCTCCCTCGCACAGGACTGAGGGTGGTCATAGTCTCCCTGCCCTGGGAGAGCAGACTGCCATTGAGGGTCACAGTCTGGGTAAAGGAGGGGCACAGCATTGGGGGAAATTCCCATTTGGATTGAGAGGCAATGATTAAGCTAATGCAATCAGCTAGCCATATTACAATTCTAAAAAGTGGAAAATCAAAAACACGAGCTTTTCTGTTCTGTATTGCAAAATGTGGTACAGAGTTATAAACAATAAAATTTCATGTGTGAAAGAACATCTAAGAGCAGAAGATTTGGCTTATCAATGCTGGTTGTTTTCTAATTTTACAGTCTCCTGAAATTCTGTCTAGTAGCATTTTTAATTACCTTTTCAAGATTGTTCTTTACCATAATGATTTTACTTTTGGAGGCCATTCCGTTTTCCACTTAAAAATTAATCTTTCCCTTAAGTTTCTTCTCTGCCCTCATGTTTATTAGATGCTGTCGAGTCACACATCAAAACTATTTATTTATTTATTTATAGTGATTATGTAATTTTATGTCAGTCACATGAAAATAGAACTAAGCAGATTTCATAATTCAGGACATAACTGTGAGATGAAGAGAGATGGTCACAGTCACCTGGATGCTTAGGTCCTGCAAGTGGCCAAGGAAGCTGAAACATCTTTGGGCACCCTGCAAAAGCTGAGGAGCACCAGCATATTACAGGACTGCTTGGGACCTGGCAGCATGGGAGCCTGAGGCTGTCACCTTTTGCTGTAGCATCACATGTTGCTCACTGCTGGAAGCAGAAATATCAACCCAATGACCTGCTGTGTTAAAGTGAAGCACAAACTTCTCTTTATCCACTAGACAATTCTTACATGTTTTATACTTGGGGATCCTGTCTCTGCCTCTGTAATTTTAAAACGGAGTATGCAATGCAGGTAGCAAACTCTGCAAATTAAGTCCTTTGACTTCTTGCACTTTGGGACTTCTTCATCTGTTTGCAGGTTGCCAAACTGTAAATGTCTCTGCTGAAATTTCCCTAGAAGGTCAGCCGATGCTGATGTTTTTGATTGGGAGGGAATTTCAACTGAAATAGCTCAGCTATTTCCAAGAGTGAGACTAGGAGGAAATGGATTGCCTGGCCCAGGTTGAGCTATTTTTGGGAGCAAGGCTTTTGGGGTCTGGCAGGGAATCTGCCGGGTGGCAGGCACATCTTCTCCCCATCCTCCCAAGGATCTGCACAAAGTAGGTGAAGGGCAAAGCCTTGGAAAAATGTCATGCTGGGAATAGACCAGATTTGGCTGCTAGCTTCTCCCCTCATCAGCAGATCCCTTTCCTCCACCCGCTGTGCAGTGGCCATTTTGCTGCTGGGGAGGTCAGGTGCCCTTGCTTTGCTCCCTCTTGATGTTGTGGTGTTGCCTGGGCTGTGTTGGAGCTGCCCCTGTTGGGATTACCAGGCTGCTCCATGATGTTCCCATTCTCCCTGAGCTCCCATTTCTGGGCTCTCAGGGGTTTAACAGATGTATGAAGTAACGCACTGGTGCTGGATGCCTTTTTGAGACAAATTAGTCCTTACTGAGCTAACCTGCAGAAGACATTATTTATATGCAGAACCCTTTCATGCATTTCCTAACCTCGGTGCATTTCTCAGTTCAGAGCTTTCATTGGGCTCAGGTGTCTGGGGTTCACCTCTGGCTGCTGCAGTGATGACCAGCAGGCCCAGGAACTTCTCCTGCCATCCCTGAGCAGCTTGCTTTGCCCTTGGCAGGACTTGCAATCAAGCAGCTCTGCCTGCTACGAAAGGATGTTTTCTGTTTGCAGCATCCTTGTGCAGCCTGCTCTTATACCTGCCCTGTACTCTCCAAGCAGAATGTGATCAGCAAATTGCTCAGCTCCCTGCCAGGGCTGAGCTGTTCCCAGCTACCCGTGATCCCATCACAGCGGTAGCTCTGCTGGATTAGTTTTCTCCCTTCAAGAGAGATTTTTTGATAGGTGTCTGCTGCTATTTCATGGTCCTGTTCTCTTGTGCTTCAGTTCTGAAGTGCATTTATTTTACTTGTGCAGTTTTTCAATAACTGAGTAATAGTTTATGTTTGCTCCGCAGTAAATTTAATTTTCAGTGTACTTGCCTAGTTACATAAGTGATCTGAATCCCTCTGGATCTCTCTTGTGGTTGCTTTGTATTTACTATTCCCTTCAGTTTCATGTCATCAGCAATTTAGCAATTTTACAGCTGGTTTCTCCAAGTAATTTATAGACACTATCAACAGGGTGGAATAGATACTGAAAATTTGCTACATAGATCCCACTGACATCAAATGTACTTCTTTTGCAGGAGCAAGAGTAGTTGACTGGGAGATGGTGGCAAATATCCCTATCTTGGGTAACATGCTCAGGTGGCCAAGAAGGCCAATGGCATCCTGGCCTGGATCAGGAACAGCGTGCTCAGCAGGACCAGGGAAGTGATTCTTCCCCTGGACTCGGTGCTGGTGAGGCCACACCTTGAATCCTGTGCTCAGTCCTGGACACCTCAGTTCAGGAAGGATATTGAGGTACTGGAGCAGGTCCAGAGAAGAGCAACAAGGCTGGTGAAGGGACTCGAGTACGAGTGCTATGAGGAGAGGCTGAGGAGGAGCAGCTGGGGGTGTTTAGCCTGGAGAAGAAGATGCTCAGGGGAGACCTTACCACCCTCTACAACTCCCTGACAGGAGGCTGGAGTCAGTTGGGGGTTGGTCTCTTCTTGCAGGCAACCAGCAGGAGGACAAGAGGGCACAGACTCAAGCTCAGCCAGGGGAGGTTTAGGTTAGATATTAGAAAGTTACGGAGGACTTGGCATTGGAATGGCTGCCCAGGGAGGTGGTGGATTCACCATCCCTAGAGGTTTTCAAGATGAGACTGGATTTGGCGCGTGGTGCCATGGTCTAGTAACCATGGTAGGGTTGGACTCGATCTTGGAGGCCTTTTCCAACCCATGAATTTTAGTGCCAGCATTGGGGAGTTTGGTATTGATGCTTGTGAACATTCCCAGCTGGGTACCTATGCTGATATATATAAGCTATTGCAGCCACATTAGCCACAGACACTATTGTCAGCATCACCTTG
Organism: Acanthisitta chloris; assembly: GCF_000695815.1. NCBI lineage: Eukaryota > Metazoa > Chordata > Aves > Passeriformes > Acanthisittidae > Acanthisitta > Acanthisitta chloris. Next base: position 42,863 of record NW_008661429.1, read on the forward strand.
TTAGGATGTGTGCAGTGAAAGACTTGATTAATTCCATCCCTTGGGTGATACAGGTATTTCTTCTGCTGCTCATTTGGAAGGAGTGCTTAGGGCAAGGATGTTATATCTCCGTGCTTTCCCCAAAATAAGGAAAGGAGCAGAGATCCTAAGAACCACCATGTACCTGAAAGCCTTCAGTTTGGCAGTATGTGGAGTTTAAAAGGAGGTGGAGGGATGTTTGTACAGAACTGCTTGGACATGTCTTCTGTAGTCACAGCTCTGGGGAGCAGAAACTGCCAAGAGCTAGGCTGATCTTCCGCAGGCTGACAGAGCTGCTGGTCCCTTAGAGAGTTTATAGCAGGAGTAGGCTCTGTCCCCCAGGAAGGTCCAACCCCAAGGTGTTTTGCGTTATTGCGTGAAAATCCACAGCATCTCTGACCTCAAGGCTGTGATGGTGGATGTGAAACTGGAGAGACGACTCACTCCATCCAGTAATTCAGTCTGTAAGATGGTATTTCCCAACCTTTCTTTGACATTTAAGCGGTGTCCCCCTTTCTTTCCAAAGAAAAGTAATCTCAGAGTGCCCCAGCCAGTCTCACTATCACTATGTCATGTCAAGGACTTTCTTTATGACTGACTGCAGGCACTGAGTTAAAACAGTAGGATTAAAGCAGACAGTGGAAAATAGTGCAGAGGGCAGGTCTCTGCCCAGCTGCATACTCTTCCTCTTTGTGGGAGCGACCTGTGCTGAGAGAGATTTTACCGCAGACATTTACTCTGAAGGGCAGCAAAACACATCCGCTCTTGTGGGGAATATTAAATGTTTACATTAAGCAATAATTTAATGGGTGTTAGAAATTTTTAGTGACTAATACATGGACTTCCCCAACGTGCCTGAGATTATCTAGGGAAAAAACACATCTCTTGCCTCTTCTTTAGGTGAGAGCGAAATGCATCGTGGGTGCTGCATGCATGAGTAGATACCCAGTGGGTCCATGCTGATGGAGAGCAACCTGCTCTCTGTTTCCAGTGGGAAACCTGCCACCATATAAATAGGAAAAAAATCAACCAGGCCTTTGAAAGTGGCAGAGATAAAGGATAGTTCTAAGTGCTTTTGTCTGCAGTTCTCAGCGCCCCCCTCCCAAACACACCTGTTATCACTGGTATTTTCTTTTTTGCTTATCTGTGCATAACTGTGTTGTCTTTTCCTGGTGACATTTCATAACTGGTTTTGATACTCTTTGTTTTGCTGCTTTTGCTTTGCTTCTCAAAAGGGATGAGAAAAATTCAACATTCCAAGGTACAAATAAGCCTCCTAGTATCAGATTATCAAAAGAGTGATTAAGGGAGAATTTCAGGTCCTTTTCCAGTTTTACGTTTGCCTAAGTAATTACTTGATCACAGAATTGACTCTCTTGATTTCTTAGTTGATTGGAGCACCGTTGAGACAAAAAGCAAGACTGGCAAAGTTGGGCTATGAAAAAGCACCCCAGTAATTCAATAAATAGCACAGGCTGGGCGCTATTTAAAACCCAGCACATATTCAGTTCCTCACAGGCTTCAAACAGCCATATCAGTGGTGGTTTCTGCCATTTAGTCCAGGAAATTCAGGCACAGTCAGTGGTAGTGGTGAGGAAAATGTCTATAAACGTATAAACAACATTTATATAGTGTTGCAAATACTTTTAAGCCAGCAAATGTTTAATTCCTGAGACTTCTCTTCGAAGTGCCTTGTTGGGTGTGCACAGATTTATTTACCCTATATTCATTCCTGCATCCTGCCAGTTGTTAATGGGTCACCTCAAAGGTGCTGGAATGTCCTGTCTGAAGACCGTTAGCAAGGAGCACACATGCCTCTTGGCCCCGCCACCTACTCCTGCCCTGCAGCAACATTGCCTGTGCTCATCACTAATTCGGCACTTACTAGTCCATAAAGCCTGCACGTCTTGTAGGGTCCCCCCCACCTCTCTGCTCCCCACTTAGCTTTACATGACCTGGGGGAGGCTGAATGCAAACAGGACCAGAGCTGCCAAGGGTCAAAGGAATGAGGCAATCAAGAAGGCAGAGTTTTCCCAAGGGGGGACAGCCTTGCTGGCTGACAGCTGGGGTAATGAAACTGCTAGGGAGAAATGTCAGCTCAAATGAGAATGTGCAAAAAGCCAGTTATTGCAGCAGGACTAATAGGCTGTGGCCTTTGCAGGACAACATGCTGGTTTGGTCTCACTAATGGTTAGTTTGTAATGGTTATGAGGACTATTGCTTGCCAACGAAAATAGCTGGATAAACAAACATATAGGAGAGTGACTGTGGATGTGAATAACCTACTCTTTACATAGAGGATGTGAGGAAATACTCAGCTCTAATCACATTTGCTGGGGAAGTGATCTCAGAGGAGATTTGGGTGTGATAAGGAAATGGAAATGTTTGCCTGGAGGAGAAGAGCACATGAGTGCTGTGGTGGAGACCCAGGGGCACAGGAGCAGGACACCCTGCCAGAGGATAGTGCCTTGAGTCATGGGTCCTTTGTTGGTGGGACTAAGGGGCTTTGGGGGAAGTTGTCCCCGTGTCACTTCCAGGACTGAGGCTGTGGGGGCAGAGCAGTGTTTTTTGTGGCTGCAGGCAGCCCTTGGGATGCAGCTGGTAAACAAGGGGAGGGCTTGGTTGTTTTGCTTTCCTTCCCCCAGCAGCCTGGCCAGCCTGTGTACCAAGCTGCAAGGGTTTTGTGGAGCCTCCTCCCATTGCCTTTTCCACGGCTCACCCACAAGGGTGATGTGGGGTGACACATCCTTTCTCCATCGGGTTGGGATGCTTCTTTGCAAGGCTGGTTGAAAATTAAGGGCAGGCTGCAGCTCAGCTGAAAACTTTGCAGTTGTGTGCTAAATTTGTAACCATTAGGAGTAAGGGTGCTTTAATTTGGTGAGTCATCACTTGTTCCCATTAAAGAGTCTGTGGGGACAGCTTTTCTGGCACATGTGGCAGGGTTGAGGTACAAAGGGGAGCTGCTGTGGTCTGTAGCCAAAGAACTGGTCCCAAAGGCATTACAGTAGCTGCAGGAGCTTGGAAAGGCATTTTCCTGCAAGAGGCCATTGATAGCCCATGACAAATGAGGGAGATGTGGTCAGGAATTATGGGGTTGTCTTAGGGGGGTCCTGTTCTGATTGGGCACCCTATGGGGAAGAAGCTGGGGTGCCCCAGCTGTGGGATATGGATAACATGGGTAGGATGGATGTGCTGATGGCTGTGTGTCTTTCTTCTCCAATTTCCCATGCTAAGACAGGAAAATACGGGTTTTCAAACCAGAGCATGCTTTTCTGCCCTCCACCATGGCAAGCAGAAGTATGTCATTTACTTTCTAGAGTGGATACCCAAGTGTTTATAAAGAGATGATGTCTGAAGGGAAGAGCTTCAGAGAGCAGTTATATTAGCTGTGGTTTTTGGGAAGTTAGCTACTGTTGAAGTATGTGGCGTTGTCTTACTGCAGTTAAAGTTTTTGAGGATGGGTAATATTCTCCAGACTGTAGAATTAGCAGTAGAGATGTGCCTTGGGTTGTGTCACCAGTCTCCTGCTGGTGGTGGTGGTGATTTAGGGTGTAGGTGAAAACTGGAAGAGGGGAAGTTTTTTATTGTGAGGGTGGTGAGACACTGGCACAGGTTGCCCAGGGAGGCTGTGGCTGCCCCAGCCCAGGCAGTGTTCAAAGCCAGGTTGGATGAAGCCTTGAGCAACCTGGTGTGGTGGGAGGTGTCCCTGCCCAGAGCAGAGGGTTGGGGCTGGATGATCTGTAAGGTCCGTTCCAAATCCTAAAATGCTACGATTCTATGACATTGAAGGGAAACTCAGCTGAAGCTGAGGTGCAATTCCTTAAGGTCCAGTTTGGGTGTAATACAAAATACAGACCTTCTCCAAGTAGCTTATGCTGTTATTTAATAAAGTAATGATTCTCTTTTGGACTGCTTTTACCTTTGCAGCTTCTAAATAGAAAGCCCATGGCATAGTTATAATTTGTTAGGGTCTGAAATCTTGTTGTCCATGATGGGTGGTATTTTTGGATTTGAGAGGGTAGTCAAGAAAATCACTGAGCAAAGCTCTTGAAAAATTGGTACTGTCTGACTCTAGCCTGTACTTCAGTTGACCTACTTTGGGTCTGGACGTTTGGTAAGAGACATCTTCAAATGGCCAATTCACATGAGTAGGTGAACTCACAATAACCAAATGCTGAGCACCGAGTAAAGCTCTGTTAGATGAGTGAAAACCAAGGTGCAGTGCCATGCAAGGCAATCAAAAAGCCATTTATACAGACTATCTTTATATCCAGTAACATTTTGCATGGAAATTAATTATAAGTAAATACACACAAACTAATACTGATATTCAACTAATCTTTGTTGCTAATTGGAACTCCAAATAACTGTATTAGGTCTGATAACAGATTGACTGACATGAGCAAAGCTTGTGTATCTCTGGGATAGAGACAATTAAATTGTCATTCAGAAAAATGCCAAGGTGATTATATCGTTTTCCATAGTTTAGAGATGTTTTCTTCAGTACATTGCCTGTAGTTTTCAAGAGGTAGCAGTAGGCTCAGTATTAATCATAGAATCAACCAGGTTGGAAAAGACCTCCAGGATCATCAAGCCCAACCCTACTATGGTTAGTAGACCATGGCACCAAGTGCCACATCCAGTCTCATCTTTAAAACCTCCAGGGACGGTGAATCCACCACCTCCCTGAGCAGCCTATTCCAATGCCTGATTACTCTCTCCGTAAAAAAGTCTCTTCCTAATATCCAACCCAAACCTGTCCTGGCAGAGCTTGAGTCTGTGCCCTCTTGTCCTCCTGCTGGTTGCCTGGGAGAAGAGACCAACCCCCACCTGACTCCAACCTCCTGTCAGGGAGTTGTAGAGGGTGAGAAGGTCTCCCCTGAGCCTCCTCTTCTCCAGGCTGAACAACCCCAGCTCCCTCAGCCTCTCCTCATGGGACTTGTGCTTGAGTCCCTTCACCAGCCTCGTTGCTCTTCTCTGGACCTGCTCCAGCCCCTCAATATCCCTCCTGAACTGAGGGGCCCAGAGCTGTACACAGTATTATGTATAATATTGCCGTGTTTACGATATGACCTTTATGGTTGTAGGAACAGGTTCAGGAAGCACCTCATTCTGTACTGCTAGTCAGACTTGGAGACCTGATCCAGTCCATCAGAGCAGGTGATGAAAACGCAAACTAAATTAACTGCCAGCTTCTTTTTTTGCTTGATCTTGAGTTGATGTCTAAAACCAGCACATATAACAGGAGCAACCTTAAGAAGATAAGCAAGAATGATGGAAAACAGAAACTCATTCTTACATTTCTTAGATTTGGTGTATGTTTGCAGCTGAGAGGAAATGAAAAGCCACAAGGCACAAAGGGCCACATCTTTGTGGGTGGTGCAGAGCTGCAGTATTCAGACAGGCACTCAGGTGCTTTTTTTGTCACTCATTTTCCTGTAGAAAAGTTCGAAGATTTCAGGTATGCAGGTTAAAGAGCTCTATATGTTCCTCAGCAGAGTCAGCTGCAAGAGAATAACAGGACTGAGTCTAATTGGAGTATTTTTGGCACTTTTCCTCTAAATAATTAACAATGCTTAAGCTGAACCATTTTGCTGAGATATTTTTATTTCAGGAGCATTAGATTTGATTTGGAGAGTCAAGATGGCTCATCGTCTACCACCCCATCACTTGCAAGGAGGTAGTAAGAAGCATATTGGGGTGAGGAAGGAAGGGAAAGTGGAAAGAAGTAGAAAACCTGTTCTGTACGGTCTGTGGTATCCCATGTTGATTTTCCCTGCTGCTAGTTGTGCCTGGAAATCTTCCAATTTACCAGGCACAGAGAGATCCCAAAAAGGTAAACTAAATTTAATTCTCAGCTTGAAAAAGCATTTTTCCTGGGAAAAAAGAAAAATTCTAATGAGCAGCTGCTCCTTCTTAGGCAGCTCAGAAACCTTGGGACCTGCCTTGAAGGATAGTATTGGTTTATCCATATTCAGTGGTTTGACAGGAAAATGTCTTTTATCATGTTAGCAGGAGTGATCCCTTGGGTATGAAGAAGAAATCTAAGAGAAATCCATGTTTTGTGGCTCTGTTGTACCAAATGCAGGAAAGAAAATCTTACTGGATCGGAGGAGGTGTTAGATAAAATATGTTGTCAGATAACTCTAGCAGCTAAAACAGGTAGGAAAATAACAGCTCTGTGGGCAATGCAGTGATTGAAATATATTGAAGAGGTCTTCAGATGGCTAATCTCAAGCCATAATGGGCATGCTTACACGTTAAGACATCAGAGGCTGAGCCTTCAGGGATCAAAACAGGGCTGCAATCTGTCCTCATATGAGAGCCTGAAAGGTGGTGCCAAGGAATGCTGATCCTGAGAACTGGTTGCCTAAGAAGGATGGTGGGCATGTTGCATGCAGGGACTGGGATGGATTGGCTGGATGAGAGTCGATTGGTGGGTGGCAGGACCCTGAGAACCAGGATCCTGCCAAAACTTGTGTCCAAAACCATATAGGAAAGTGGTACCCAGCATAGGTAAGTGATGTCTTCCAGGAGAAGCCTAGAGCTGAGCATTGTTGGACAAAGTAGGCATTGTGTGCTGCTAAGTCTGTCTCCCTTTGACAAACCTAATACACTGGTTCACTGTCTCTTCAGCACAGTGTGTATAAAGCTTCTGGCGACAAGACTTGTACCTTGGATCATCTGAAAAGTCCTCATAAGCAGGAAGCCACATCTGGCAGTGAGTGACCTTGGCTACTTAAGATGACTGGCTTTCAAAAGGTCTTTTTTCAAAGTGTTGATAGTGTGCAAGGAGTGACTTTTAAGCCCAACATATTTCATAGAAGTGGAAATGAGACTCCAGGAATAAATTTCCTTTTTGAGTGCTGTCAGTTTCAATTGTCTGTTTATCAAATCTGTACCAGCTCTTTAGTGAGTCTGAGAAATGATGGTTTGGGGTGTTATCTCCTTTCCCAAGCCTCTGTTTGCACTGCAGCAGGATTGTCTTGTTTGCTGGGGACAGCAAACACACGAGCAAGTGCTTGGAGCAGATGCTACTGCAAAGGTAGCTGCGCTGTAATTCCTTTCACCTGAAATGGTACTTGTGATTTTAGGATTATATTTGAGTGAAAATGTTACTTGATCTGCTTAGAAAGAGGTAGCCAAAACATGGCTTATATCCTCAGTTCCCATGTTCATTGATGGTAGCTTTCTAGTCTTCTAAACCCCCATTTTTAGTGGGAAAACCCAAGGTATATGGATCTGGAGCTAATGCAGTTCCAGAGCCTGCTGAAGTCAGATCTTCTGTCAAATAATTTCAGATCCATGTTTTCTCCCAGTGAGTTACTTCTCAATCCTCTGGAGTCCCTTCAGGTTAGGTAAGATGCTCTGTGACCTCAGGTAGAAGTCAGTGGATTTTTATCAGCTGGAAATCTCATGGCAGTTAAAATAGTGCTGGGAGGATGGGAAGGTAGTGAACACTTTGCCTGACATGTCTGTACCTCCTATCACCATGACCTGACTATGGACAGAGAGTGAAGCTCTATCTGTCTCACCTCTGTGTAAGGTGGGGATGTCAGCACCCACAGTGGGAGCCTGGTTGATGTGCTTTGAGGTCCTGAGGCATAAAGAGCTACATATTGTTGTCTGTGTGTTTGTCATAACCTTGTTCATGTTCTTGGACCAATAATATGTCTGTGTTTAGCACTAAACAAGCAATGCATATATTGTGGCTAGCCATTTCTGTAGGAACAAGGTCATTAGTTTGCCATCTTGAGCCTAAGCAATAGCAGCCAATAAGAGTTTTGAAGGCAAATCGTGTCTTTCCAACCTTCAGTCAGCATTGTCCTTCGTCCTGTCCTTGCCCACAAATGGGAGAGGAACTCCTCTGTTCTTGAGTGTGGCATTTACCATTTGTCAGTCCAGGAATCTCTTGTATACTCCTAAGAATAGCTCAGGGAGTTATTTCAGGAATCTACCCCCCTAACACCCACTGAGCTATCTTTGCCCTGTTTGGCAGAGTTTACCTATTCAATTTGTAAAAGTCTTCAACATGGGAAATTTCAAAGGCTCCCTTAGCAAACCTGCCCAGGGTTATCTTTACCATTGGAAAAAAGCTTTCTGTAATGCCTAAATTAGACCTTCCTTGCTGCAGTTTGAGCCTGTAAGTTCCTGTTCTGTGCACAATCATTGTGGAGAACAAATTGGTTTTTTTCTGTTTGCAGCAACCTTTGATGTGTTTGCTGACCTCAGAACTAATCTGATCACCTGTCTTTCACAGGTCCAGACCTTTGATTATTCTTGTCTTTGTCAAAGTAGTTCCTTCAGTTACATGATTTTTTTGTTCCAAGTGCAGGTGACACAGATTTGGAGTTTTTTTGGGTAACGCTACTTCGTTAGATATGTATGAGTTCTACTCAGAAGCATATTTGGTTGATTGAAGTAGCTCATGAGTCTTGAAAACTTTCTTTTCTAAACTTGGCACTATCAGTCAAGTTGCCATTCCATTAATTTCTTATGTCCTTATTTCACAATCTTGCTGCCCTAAGTAATCAAGTTCTTATTCTTGAAGGTAAAGGCTTCTAGGAGTGTTGGTGAACTGGCTGCATCTCGAGATACATGGTGTATTTTATTTCCAGTTTCAGGTGACAGCAGTTGATCAGTAAGGGCATAACAGTTCTTCATGCATAAAAACCATGGGCATGGGTGGGAAAAAAAGTATAAATGTCAAAACATCACATGATCTGGTAACCTGAACTCTCCTTCTAAATCCGTGGTAGTCAGGCGTTACCTGTCCTTGTCCCCCGTGGGATTTACTTGAATAGCTGCTTTGCTTCCCAGCCCATTTGTGCAGTAATTTTCAACCTCTGTTTAGCAGTTTACAGTGGATCATTACCTATGATGTCTCTGTGAGTGCTCGTTGGCATTCAGCTGCACTGTGCATCTGTGGTGCCACTAGAAAGCTTTTAGGAGCTGAGGAGTGTGAAAGGGTTAAAATCACCTTTCCCTGTTGTCCAAAAAGTCCCTCTCTTTCCTAAAGTAAATAAATGCTGTTCATATTCAGTACCTCTGAGCCCCTTTCCTGAAGAAACACTTCATCCTCAGGATTCCATGAGTAGAGAAACAGGTTTACATGCCTTGGTATAGTTGAATATATACTTTGATATACTGGAATAGAGTGTCCAGTTCTGGGCCCCTCAGTTCAGGAGGGATATTGAGGTGCTGGAGCAAGTCCAGAGAAGAGCAACGAGGCTGGTGAAGGGACTTGAGCACAAGTGCTATGAGGAGAGGCTGAGGGAGCTGGGGTTGTTTAGCCTGGAGAAGAGGAGGCTCAGGGGAGACCTTCTCACCCTCTACAACT
>NW_008661429.1:52363-57051 GCF_000695815.1 Acanthisitta chloris
GGGGAGGTGGTGGATTCACCATTCCTGGAGGTTTTCAAGATGAGACTTGATATGGCACTTGGTGCCATGGTCTAGTAACCACGGTAGGGTTGGACTTGATGATCTTGGAGGTCTTTTCCAACCCAGCTGATTTTATGATTCTATGATAGTGATCCATTAGTTGGGGTGTCTATTGTTGTTTCAGTTTGTTGATGTTCCAGTCTGATAACTTTATTGTTGGCTGTTCATTCAATGGGGTATTAAGGCCCAGAGTATTTTATGGGCTAAGATTTTTTTCAAGAGTGAATATAGCCATGATTACAAATAATCTTTTTTTTTGGCCTGTTTTTTCTTTTGTGAAAGTGGAGGACATTTTAGCAATAAGCATACACTTAAAAATAATACCATGTGAAGAATGCAGATATGTGTGTGGAGTTGCACTTAAGTCAGACTATGCAGGTTCTAAATGACTCCCTGTCACTCTGAAAAGCTGCTTTTCTACATCCTACAATAAAAGTATTCATGAGGTCACAGAGCATTTGCAAATACTTAGAGGGTACTATTCATGGCAGGTGTAGAAGGAGTAATAAATAATTACAGGGTCTTGTCTTTGCCTGTGAGTTTGGGATTGGGACATGCAACTGGCTGGCAAAGGAAACTGAGCTAAAAATACTTGAATAAACAATTTGTTTCATGGCCATGAACCTTTACAGGCTCTTTGAAGGTAATTTGAGGGCCATATAAGGATAAATATTTAGGTAAATAATGTGCTTCTCTAAGAGGCAAGTGCTTAAATATCCTTGTAATGTGCAGATGAAAAATCTGGACTTAATTATTGTACCAAGTTTGAGAGAGTGATAAGGTTTACTGAGCCTTTAGGAAGCGTTGTAAATCTCCTGTAATAGGGGGCTTGCCACCACGCTAACAAAAAGACAGCACCATACCCAGGTGCTTTTACAAAATGCTTTTATAGGCAATGGGTTTTCACTTGGCAGAAACAAGGGGGAATTTACTTGGGCGGAAGAGACACAGTGGTTTTCTCATTGTCTCTCTGTCAAGAAAGAACTGATGTCAGAAGCGACAGTTGAGTAAGTTTGGGGCTGTTCAAAACCCAGTTGCATTCTCGTGATTTGCCTAATTTAGCTACAGGTAGTGGCACCAGAGAGTTGGGGCCTCCCAGACACATGCAGGTTCCCACCCCACCCTTGGCAGCACATCTGAATTTTCAGCATGAGGGAATTGCCTTGCTGAATCCCAGGGACTGGCCATCCTGGCATTTGGGGAGGAGAGTTGAAAAGAGCTCCTGTAGAGACACTTACAAACAGTGGCTGCTGTATGACAGTTAGCATTTATTTGCAAACCCTGGAAAACTCTGTCATTTATCCTGATTTTTTGCTTTTCTTTTTTTTAATTTTAAATCCTGCTCTGGGAAATTGGTGGCTTTTCTGGGCATTCAGTAGTAGTTAGATACATTCGTTTGAGTAGTTTTGATTGGGTGTTTAATGTTTTTTAGGACTGATGGAGGCAAACAGGTGGATATGCAGAAAGTCATCTACAGAGGAACTTCAAAAGTTTTTCTTTGTAGGAAGCAAATCTGCAAGTTGGGACAGGAATTAACCAGTAATTTTCTCTTTCTTTTGTGTGCAATTTTCGTAAGTAGACTGTCATGCAAGAATGGATTTGGTATTCTTTTGGGATGCTATTTTTGTTGTTGTTTGGGTATTAAGAATTCTGTACCTGTAACTCATTTCTAAAGATGTAATTTCAAAGAAAATACCATAAATTTCTTTGCCTCTTAGTACTGCAGGATTGAAGAAGGATTGAATGTGAAGTTTTATTAACTCTAGCCCTAGCAATTTCTAAGATACCAGTTGTGCTGGAAGCTTTTCTGACAGGTCTTATTCACAATGGCCTGAATGTGTCCAAGACAGTGTGATCTATAGCTTTTAATCAGCTAATGGATTGAACCTCACAGTGAAACTTGGCTTTATTCAGGTGGGTTAGAACAGAAAGGATTTTTGCAATTTTACAATTTTCAGTCTGGGGCAAGTTTCTGAGGGAAGCAGTAGCATCATTCTGGGCTGCTGGTGAATGACAAAGCGATGTTATAACACTAAATAAAAGGTTTTGTTTAGCTTAGCTTTGGTGAAGCATTTGTAATGGCCTTTGCCCTTGTCCTGGTTTAGGATTTTGGGTCTTTATGGGACTGTATTTTAGTCTGGCTATGGGTAAGAGCAAGTAAGGCAGAGCAGAGAGAGATTACCACAATCAAGGGATAGATTTCCACTGTAAAACTTTATAATCTGTGCTTTTCCCCTTGGATTGCAAGTTCAAACTGGTAAAAAAAGCCATGTAGAGAAATAGGCAGTGATTGGGGTTGTCACATTTTGTCCTAATTGTTGCTTTTGCACCAGGGAAGATGGTCTGTCAGGGAAGCCCAGCTGTGGGAGAAGCAGGAGGCATAGCCAGGAGTGTGGAGTATGGGACCCTGAGACCATTCAGGGAGAAACACATAGGATGTCTGAAGCAATATACTGGAGTATGCACAAGTTCATAGAATGAACCGGGTTAGAAAAGATCTAAAAGATCACCAAATCCAACCCTACCGTGGTTACTAGACCATGGCACTAGGTGCCACATCCAGTCTCAGCTTAAGGGCCTCCAGGGATGGTGAATCTACCAGCTCCCTGGGCAGCCCATTCCAGTGCCTGATCACTCTCTCCATAAAAACTCTCTTCCTCATATCGAACCTAAACCTCCCCTGGCAGAGCTTGAGTCTGTGCCCTCTTGTCCTGCTGCTGGTTGCCTGGGAGAAGAGACCAACCCCCACCTGACTCCAACCTCCTGTCAGGGAGTTGTAGAGGGTGATAAGGTCTCCCTTGAGCCTCCTCTTCTCCAGGCTAAACATCCCTTCACCACTTGTTGCTCTTCTCTGGACCTGCTCCAGCACTTCAACATCCCACCTGAACTGAGGGGCCCAGAACTGAGCACAGGATTCAAGGTGTGACCTTACCAGTGCCAAGTACAAGTTCTTTTGTCAGACTTCATGTCTGAGAGCTTTTCATGTTGATTAATGAGGTTGCACGTTCCATATTTAGTTCTTCTGTCAACTGTTTCCTTTTGTCTTTTGGTTCAAACTTCCAAGTATAGGAAAAAGAAAAAATTAAAAAAGGAAAAGGAAAAAAAAAAAGAAAAAGAAAAATCAGGTTGATTTAGGTCTGGAGGAGTAGGAGTTGCTAAGGGATAGAGAGGAGGAGGAGTCATTCTGCTTTGAGCAGAATAAGGTGAAAATTGTCCTGTAAATATAAAATCACTGACTTTAACGCTTGTGTGATGAAGGTCCCAAGCTCTGTACCAGTAGTCACAAGGTAAGATGAACCTTTCTCTTTTTTGATTTTCTCTTTTCCCCTCCTTCCCCCTCCCTCAAAAAAAAAAATTAAGGTGCTGGCCTCAGTATTGGCCAGTACTGCTGCAGGTGCTGCCCTGGGTGCAGGTGATGTTCACAGCAAGAGTTTGGTGTCAGCTGAAACTGCCTTGCCCACCCTGCCAAATTCTGTGCCTGTAGGGTAAACCATACTTTTCCCCTTAAGCAGTCTCAGATTTCTTAAATGTTAAGCGTCTTACTCACACCTGTCACTGCACAGTGGTTTTATCTGTTTGTTTTATAGTTGATTTTCTTTCGAGCAAGAGAGACAAAACTTCATTCCTTGGTGATACTTTTTTTTAAAGACTGGATGATTTCTTTATTTTAACAGGAGGTTCATCAGTCCCTGCAAAGTGGAATGCTGAGATAACTGTTACAAACACAGGCCTATCAGGCTCCTAGACATCCCGTTTAAGTCACAAGGAACAGGCGCATCCCACCCATCTCTCCTTCCCGCTAGGAGCAGGGTGGCTCCGTGCAGCAGCCTTTTTGGGGCATGTCCTGCTCCCCACATATCTCCATGTGCAAAGCAGGACTGAATCTGATGGAGAGCTGTGGCAAAGGTGAAGGAAGAGGAGTGGGTTCCCAGGGAGGCTGTGGCAGCATAGGACAATCCCTGGGGTGAAACACAGGGCAGGTGCCTTGTGGGCAGGGCTGATCCCCTACCCACTCCCAGCCCGTCCCATGCCCCTTCCATTTCAGCAAGCTGAGGGAGGCATGGGGTGCAGAGCTTCCCTCTCCCTGTTGCACTCTTGTGCTGGGGTAGTCACCATGAGCAGCTCTTTAAAGGGTTTATTTTACATGCTGTTACTATACAAGCTGGAACATAATTGAACCCTTAATTAAAATGCTGTAGTTAGGGGCTGTCTGCATACAAGCAGTCCCATTTTCCCGCAAGAGAAAGACTCTTACTAGGCATGGGGTGCAGAGCTTCCCTCTCCCTGTTGCACTCTTGTGCTGGGGTAGTCACCATGAGCAGCTCTTTAAAGGGTTTATTTTACATGCTGTTACTATACAAGCTGGAACATAATTGAACCCTTAATTAAAATGCTGTAGTTAGGGGCTGTCTGCATACAAGCAGTCCCATTTTCCCGCAAGAGAAAGACTCTTACTTGACCCTTGCAGGGAAACTACCCAGAGAGACTGACTCTAAACTGTCATTGAGAAACTTGTCTTTGCAGAGCATCATCTGTGAGCCAGAGCAATCTCTGCTTGAGCAGTAGCCCTGCCAACAGCAGAGCCTCACGTATTGTATGGAAAGGTTTTTTTGCAATGATGGGTGGAG
>NW_008661429.1:57082-65590 GCF_000695815.1 Acanthisitta chloris
CAGGAGTGAGTCACAGCCCACCTTTGTTGTTAGTGTGACTGAATGTTTGCCTGGCCCAGTAAGTATGTCACAGTGGGTTTGCTACATGCAGGCACGAAGTGAAGTGTCAATGAGCTTCAGATGAAATGGGAAGGGAAGTGGTGGGTGGTGGGGAGAAGGTGGTATTTTGTGGGGGTTGCAAGTGTGAGGCCTGTGACCAGTGAGCATATCAGTGCATCACTCAAGGCCTACAGCAGATCCAACGTGAACCCGCTCTGCCTTCTACAAAGCTCGTCTGTAGAAGAGAAGCAGTGTTTGGTTCTCTGATTTTGAATGGGAGTGAGCAAGAGTTTATTTCATGGAGAAATCAAAAAATTGTCCAATGTCAAACTGTCCTGAGTGGAATGGATGTATTGCTCATTTTGATGAGCTTTCATGAGAATGAGGTCCAGTGCTGTTGGTGGAGTCAGTTCTCATTACTGATCTCAAACTTGATACGGCACAGGGTGGAGTGACCTGCTCACATCCCTTTTACTGAGAGGGCCAGTATACCTGAGCTAGCTAGATACTCTTTACAACATCCCCTTGCCAGATTCTCCCCATCTCTATGCACTTCTTGACAAGGAGGTAAAGCTCTCAGTGAGCCAGGGTCCAACCTTGTAGTGGAGCCTAGCAAGATGAAGGGCTGCAAAAAGCTGCATGGGTGCAGGCTGAGCTTAGCAGATGTGCTCCTCGCCCTTTGACAGTGTGGGGAAAAGCCTACTCGCCTGTCAGGAGCAGGTGAGAGGGTGTCACCTGCAGCCACTGGGGCTGGTGCTCATGAGGGTGCCTGTGCTGCCTGTCTGTCTTCTGTCTCTGTGTTGTAGATGGACAGTGAACCCTCATCCCCCAGGTCTAGCGGTTCTTTCTTTGTACATGTCACCTATGAGAGATTGCACTGGCAGTCAGGTAAGTCTTGAATATTTACACTTTGTGGGAGAGACTGGTTTGGGAAGTGAGAGTGTGTGTCTTCCATGGTGTGCATCCAAGGGATTGCCCTTTTACAGGATGTTTCTGCAGGAGGAAGCGCTGGCAGACCCTCTCATGGCTGTTGGCTGTTGGCTCCAGCTCTTTCCTTACCATTGTCTTCAAGGGATGGTGTGCTGGGGAGGTGGCAGAAAATCCATTACCATGGGAAATTAGCAGGGCTGGGATGTGTGCCAGGGCCATAGGACGGCTGGACTCTTCCCTACCACTCCCAAAACTTGTTTAACACCAGGTGCTTTCCCTCATTGAGATAAATGAGATCTAAAGGTAGCTTTACTAGCTCTGTGTTTTGCATATGGGGACTTCATTATTATCCCTGAGTGGCTGTGGGTATATGTTTGTGTGCATGAGGTTTGCAGACCATCTGCCAGCACAGCTGGTTTCATGGGTACTAGGAGCAGTTCTTAGGTAGTTTTTTTCTGATCAGAGGTTCAGGCCCTGAACTGATGTAGGTGTATAGCCCCCAGCATTTTTATTGGGAAACTGGTGCCTGAAATACCTTGGTGGACTGAGCTGTGGGTTCAGAGAGTGCTTAGGAAGCTTCCAGGGAGTGCCAGGAAAGCACCATAGGTGAGCAGAGTCGGATGGTGCGTTCCTTTGGATACAGGTAGGGTTGGGCTTGAATAAATGTTTGTGGAGTCATCCAACACTGCCTGTGGAATCTTCTACGCAGATGCCAAGATTTGTCCCTTTAAGTTCAGGCACTTGACTGCAGCTTTGGAAGGAGAAGTGAATTTTCTACCACCAGCTTTGTGAGAAGCAGTGAGATTCAAGCCCATTGCTGAAAGTGGCTTCAACCTGCCTTTGTCCTGCCGCAGGGCGCATCTCTTCTTCAGAAGAAGGTGCTCTCTGGGGAAACTAGGGCTGTGGTGGAACTGGTGGTTTGGGGCTCTTCCCACAGGTGGCAGAGGGGCTGCGGTGGATGTGTTTTCAGGCTGCTCCCCCTCCCTGGGGGCTTGGGAGGAACACAGAACTTTGAGCCTGAGAGAAGTAGGAGGAGCAATTACTGGAAGTACAGTTAATCTTTCTTTAATTAGAAGACATGCTAAATTAAAAGGCCCAGGAGTGATCCCACAGATGTTGGCTTACTGAGAGATAATAATTGGTGTGAGAATCTAATATTTCGCTAAACTTCGGATCTGTGTTTGATAGCATTGTTATGCTTTCATGTGCTTAGTTTAGACCAAGAAAAACTTGACCCAGATAGAGAGCTCAGGCTTTGTATTTTCTCTTCTTCAGGACTCAATGGATAGGTTTACTTAAACAATAATGATAATGGTGATCATAATGAGAAGAAGTAAAGTAGTATCATGATCATTTATTATCTGTAAGCCGGGAGAAAATAGCAGCTAGATTTAGAAACCTCCAGAGAACAAATTTTTTTTTTTGTGGCAACTGTGGACTTAAACTTTTGACAGCAGCATCTGTGGGTAAATTTCCAGGAGCATAAATCTGAGCCGTGGGAGGCAGTATGTTGTTTACATAGAGCAGGCATGCCCTCGCTTTGGGCATCACACAGTGGAGATGCCCTGGCTCTGCTCAGCAGCAGGCAGGAAAATCTGCTATCTCCTCTTCAAAGTACAGCAAGAAGTTGTTTTCATTTTATTCTGGGGTTGTTTAGAAAATTCATCTCCTGCTTTGGGAGTGGGGGCTGGGTGTCAAATCCAGGCTTTGTCAAATCCTTTGTCACTCCTGCAAGATGACTTGCTGCCACAGTCCCCGTCCAAGTGCCTCTCCACATCCCTCGCTGTGGGACACCAGCACAGCTCTGTATTTGGGATGTGTGGTGTGGGATATCATCCTGCATGACTGCACAGCAAAAAGCAGGCATCAGGTCCTGGTGTGGGGACTTGCCTTTTAGATATAAAATTTAAACCACCAATTTTATTTGTTTTGTGTGTGGCAAAGGACCTGTACTTTCATTACAGTTAGTAAGCTCTTGCTTCATGGGATGTCAGTGTTGGCCTTACCCAGAAAGAAATTCTCTTTCATGCACAAAAGGAGTCTGTGTGACTGTCCTTAGAGAAAATAAGAGAAGTACTTCCTCTTCTTTTGAGGGAGAAGCATGAGGGAGAAGAGGTGGAGAAGATGATGGTGCTCATAGAATCATAGAATTTAAGGGTTGCAATGGACCTTACAGATCATCTAGTCCCAAACCACTGCCATGGGCAGGGACACCTCCTCACTAGATCAGGTTGCTCAAGGCCTCATCCAACCTGGCCTTGAACACCGCCAGGGTTGGGGCAGCCACCACGTCTCTGGGCAACTGCTGCAGTGTCTCATCACCCTCACAGGAAAAAAAATTTTTCTAATATCTAACCTAAACTTCCCCTCCTTCAGTTTGAACCCATTACCCCTTGTCTGGTCATTGCAGTTCCTAACACAGAGTCCCTCTCTGGCTCCCTTGTAGCCCCTTCAGATCTTGAAAAGTTGCTCTGAGGTCTCCACGCAGTCTTCTCTTTTCCAGGCTGAACAGCCCCAGCTCCCTCAGCCTGTCCTTATTGGGGAGATGCTCCAGTCCTCTTCGCAACTTTGTGGCCTCCTCTGGACTTGCTCCAACATTTCCATGTCCTTCTTACGTTGTGGACACCAGAATTGCACGCAGTATTCCAGGTGGGGTATTCAATATTCATGCTTGAGGATGCACAGGGTGCTGGATACGCTACAGCTGGTGATGCCTTCAGCCTAGGTGTTCTGCAGAAGTGAAGCTTGTGGGTTTTTATGGGCCTTTGAATTTTGAGTTCAAGGCACTTTCTATTGCAGTCTGAGCCTGAGCAATGGCACTAGAACAAATAACTGTAATCATGGCAGTTTTATTGATGATAGACATAGTTACAAGGAAAGACTGTTCTTTTGAAACTACCTTTCCGATACAGTAACACATTCAACCCAGCGCTCTTCTGTCTTAAACCAATTTTATACTAATGTTTGCATCAGCTGTGATGGAATTATTTCCAGTTTACATTGGTAAGTGAGAGGAAAATCAATTGCAGTGTATCGACCTTGAAATGCACTAATTACTTGCTGTGCTGAGCTGAATGCAGCACAGAGCTGCTCTCCATGTGTCACAGAACTTCCTCCTCACGGCAATCATGGATGTCGTGTGGTCTAACTGCTAAACCCAAGTTTTCCTGCCCCTTCGGATAAGATTTTTTTTAAAAGATCCTGACCCTGGAGTTCTTTTTTTTGGCAGTTGGCACCATGACAAAAGGCAGGCTCTGCTTTCACAGGCAGTGACGTGGCCAGGTCCCACATCCTGGATATAAGAAAAGTCTGGGATGCTGTTGGCATCTTCCATTTGCTGTGCAGCCCACAAGAGAAGAGTCCCTGTGGAACCTAGAGCCAGGGCAGGAGATTGGTGAGTGGGGCTTGACTGGTCACACAGCTGCCACAAAGTGGCCCTGAAAAACTGGGAGGCTCCCAGGGCCTCATCCTGACCTCAGAAACACCATCCTGTTGTTCAGGTCTGGCCACCACATGCACATCCCTTGCCTTCCCCCCACTCCACCTGGTTTTTTATTTTTTCCAGGGAGAGGAAAAATATCTGTTGGGTGGGTTTTTTTTTAAAATATTTTAGAGTGGCTCTTAATCTCAATCAAGTGTGAAGTGAATTCTGAGGTTGTATGCCATGTTGCATAAATAGTCAGCCCTTCTCTCACTTGCCTGTTTGTGTGTGGTGTATCTTCATGGAGAGGGACTCTGTTAGAAGCTACAGTGACAGGACAAGGGGCAATGGGGACAAACTGAAAGAGGGGAGATTTAGGTTAGATATTAGGAAGAAGTTCTTTCCTGTGAGGGTGGAGAGACACTGGCAGAGGTTACCCAGGGAGGCTGTGGTTACCTCAACCCTGGCAGTGTTCAAGGCCAGGTTGGATGAGGCCTTGAGCAACCTGATCTAGTGAGGGGGTGTCCCTGCCCAGGGCAGGGGATTGAGACTGGCTGATCTCTAAGGTCCATTCTAACCCCTAAAATTCTAGGAATCTATGATTCATGTCGCAGAAGAGTATTTTTTCTCGCCGTGTTCAGTGGCTTATTGTCTGGCTCAGACATAGGATTAGATAGGAGTAGAAAGAGATCAAAACATCAATTCAGCAAAGCAGTTGCATTTAATCCTGTGCCTCCCCTTTGTGACAACAACAACAATACTTGTGGTGTGACTATAATCAGTGTTTACCATCTGAAATTTAAGTGCATACTTTCTTGCTTGGCTGAATCAGTGCCCAGTGTTATATGTATCTGGAGAAGGGGAGAGGAGAGCTAGCTGAAGAGCAAATATTGTAGATGCTCTGTTATCTCATTGAGACCTGTGTGCTCACACAGACTTGGGTCACGCCTGCCTTACCCCCATGCAACCAGGTGGCTCTGGCAGCAGCATGTCACCCTGCTGAGGGTCGGGGTGCTTCTGGGATGCTCTGCTGGACGGGGAGAACCACACACCTTGCCAAGGTGGTCACTCACAGAACTGGTTTTCCTTTGCTTTTGCATTGGCCTATGCTGTGATGACAGATCTAAGATGCAGAGCAAAAGCATTCCAGCAAATAAATGGCAGCATGTCTTAAAAAAGCCTTCAAGAAGACGTGTTACCGGTAACCATACAGCCTCTAGAACAAGACCCACATTCAGCTTGTATTTACAGCAAAGGCTGCTTGACTGTCTGGAAAGTAGGTCTTCCCTTTTCATCTCAAACACAAGGAAGTCCTTTTTGTGTATCAGTTGAGAAAAACCACAGAAGTTTCCTCTTCTTTTAACATACTCTGCTCAAAACATGCTTTCAGGAAATGCTTGTTCCTGCCTGAGAGAGTGCTGGAAGCTCTGCAGTTCATAGCATAAAACACACGAGGCTAGATCATTTTGCAAGCTGTCCTAATTCAATCCTCAGTAGTCCTAAAATGAAGGAAATGAGGAGGCTAAATAATGTTGTGAGCTGGCAATAGTAATTTCAAGAAGAAATGCCAATAAACAAGTTATTAATCAAAACTCATTGAGCTCATTAAAATATTGTTAGCCCTGCTACTTTTAGGAATGCCAGCCTGCAACTTTTGGCTCCTTGTGTAATTAGCACAGCCTTGTATCTATTTAAAGTATTTGTTATCTAGTTAAAAATACTCACGAGGGTCTGCAAGTAAGCTGGGGAAGAACTCTTTGTTGGGAGCTGCAGTGACAGGAGAAGGGGCAATGGGTACAAACTGAAAGAGTGAAATTTAGAATAGATACTGGGAAAAAGTTTTTCCTGTGAGGGTGGTGAGACACTGGCAGAGGTTGCCCAGGGAGGCTGTGGCTGCCCCAACCCTGGCAGTGTTCAAGGCCAGGTTGGATGAGGCCTTGAGCAACCTGCTCTGGTGGGGGGTGTCTCTAGCCAGGGCAGGAGGTTGGGGCTGGATGATCTCTAAGGTCCATTCGAACCATCAGAATTCTATGACTATGTTCACAGCTTTTCCTCTTGTGCTCTTCCTTGGGAGAAGAGTGCCGTTTTTTTGTCAAGTGAAACAAACTTTCAGGTTTTCACGTTTTTTAGGGAGATGTCTGCTGGCCTGGTTTTCACCAGCAGCATTGAACAAAAGAAGTAACTGGCAAATTAATCTATTGTCTCTAGTGGTCAGAGACCATTTATCTGACTTGACTAGAGCAGTCTCTCTGCCAGTTTTATTTTAAAGTCTTTTAGCATTTCTCATTAAGTGTTGTGTTAAGTAGCACAAACCTGACATCTCCCTTTCCAGTCAGCCCTGTGATTCAATTGATTGTGTGAGTTTTGTGCAAATGTCAGCATTAGGAATTGATGGTGTTTTGCTTATCAGTGACTGATGATGATTGATGTGTTTTGGCACGCTGTATTTGTTCATAATTCATGAACTTGCCTTTCTGTCTGGGTTCATATGTGGCCAGAGTTTACAGCTGTGTAAATCAAGGTGGCCTGAGACTCCTTCTGTTAAAGACAAGTTAAGATTGTCTCATCTCATTTAGAGATGTGATGTTCGCATGGCTGTGAGGCAGAGAAGAGGTGCTCGTGGTGGAGACGTGGTTTGTGATTGCTCACCTCCTTGTATTTAGTATCCAGCCCAAGTGGCAGGGCAGTTGAAGCTGGGGTTGGATGTGGATGTGAACAGGCAGTGTTGTGCTGGCCTCTGCTTCCTGACATATCTGCAGCATGTTTTATACACAGGCTACACGCAAGGAGGCTCAGCAGTGAAAGAAAGAGATATTTCAGCATTACAGTGCCCATTTCTGCTCTGATTCTCATTGCAAGATCTATGGTAAACTCTGGTTTTAACAGAATTTTCTTGCCTTTAAGCCAGCTAGTGACCTTCAGAGTGCCCTAATCCATGCAGTGCAGTCTCTGGACACTATTCTAGCCAAATTACTCATCATGGTGGTAGAGTTCCCAAAAGGCTTTAAATGATGCATTAAGCAATGCAGTAGCATCTGCCACATGTAGGTCCTCCTCTTGGGGATGTTTGTGTATGGACAGCTCTTTGTTTTGCTTTGTGCTTTGGAAGGACAGGGATGCTCATGTGCTCATGAGAGAGAAGTGTGGGTTTGGCTGGTGGTAAAGAGATGTACCTGGTGTCAGAGTTAGTGTTCACCTGGCAAAGCCTTTAACCTCATAAGGTGCAAATAGCATTGAAGAGCTCAAGGAGGCACCTGAAGTGTCTCCCTGGACACTGATTACTCAGCACCTTTTGGGTCTGAACTCCAGGAGCAGAGGTGAAAGAGGTTGTGGGTGCTGAAAGCAGTGGGGGTGAAGCAGTGTTTCTTGTGCAGCCTCTAGCAAGCAGCAAACATGGCAAAGGGTCAGTGGACATTTGAAGTAAGGGCTCTATCCTGTATGTGTTTAATACTCTGGAGCCTGTTGGGTGGGTCCAGGGCAGGAGGAGGCTGCAGTGAAGGGGAGGCACAGTCCCCATGCCCCTCAGACCTACCCACTTGCTTTTGCACCTGGCCATGCAGCATAATCCCACAGCACTGCAGCCTGGGTCCCACATCTGGTGTGTGACAGAATTGGGAGGAGTAAAGCCTCTGAAACTGATAATATAGGATAAAATGTTTCTAAAATCATGGTAGCTAAAGTAGGCCTTAATGGCAAGGCAGCTAAAGTAGGCCTTAGTGGCAAGGCAGCTAGAATAGGCCTTAATGACAAGAATGATCATTATCTTAGCAGAACGATGTGTACCTGTGCATGTACACCTGGGTAGCTACCTGTACGTACCCACCTGCATAATATATAATAATACAACAATAATGGAAGGGTGGTTCAAACTCATGCTTGGGTGAAATATAACAGTGATGAAAGGGAACTTGAATCATGCTTGGATGAAATCAATCGAACAATAGCGAAGTAATGATTAACATATGACTATACCATGATTATGTAAGAGAAGAGTATAAAAATGTATCCATTTCAAATCCATGTTGGAGTCAGATTTGGGTCTGTACCCCGACTCCCAGAGCTCTTCAATAAAAGCACCCATATAATCATTCAGTGATTATGTGTTTTCTACGCTAACA
>NW_008661429.1:65684-76347 GCF_000695815.1 Acanthisitta chloris
CATTACCCTTCAGGCTCACCTGTGGGCTGATCTCCCCATGACATTGTGAAGGCTGAACTAGAATTGCTATGGACCAGGTGAAGGGCTGTGCCACACCTGGGGGCATGTGAGCACATGTGCAGTGCTCTGTAGTGTAACAGCTACACAAGTGTGTAGACAACTTGGAGTAAATAGTCAGTCTATTTGCAAACACCTCTTTAAGCACTGTTATCCTTAATCAGCAAGGAAGTTAATAGTACTGAAGGTGCTTGGCCTGGAAGAAAAGAAAGGTGCAATCTTCTGTACATTGGTAAATCCATGCAAAGAATTTAAGTATGTCTTCAGTGACAGAGATGTTTGTGAAGAGTACGATTTGCCTTAGCAAATTCATACCCAGAGCACAGGTGGGTTTTACTTGAGCAGTGTTTGGGATACTGGGGTAAATTGCTGTGGTTTTGACTTGTATCTGGAGAATCATAGATTAGTTTGGGTTGGAAAAGACCTTAAAGATCATTTAGCTCCAGCCTCCTGCTGTGGACAGGGATACCTTCCACTAGCCCAGGTTGCTCAGAGACCCATCCAACCTGGCCTTGAACAATCTCTGAGATTGGGCATACACAGCTTCTCTGGGCAACCTGTGCCAGTGTCTCACCATTGACACTGAAAATAGCCCATGTGCCAACTGAACCTTGGTGCTACTGTGACTGTCACTGATTTAATAATTATATTATCTAGAAGGTTCTGCTGCTGCTGCTGGTTGTGTTACAGTCAGGACACTTCATGCATTGAAAAAGACTAGCTCCTTTCCCTGCAAGCCCTTCGGTATCTTGTAGGCACATGTGGCATGGAGAAGTTTGGAGCTTGAAGGTTCCCACAGCTGCCTTGTCCAGGGCCCCTTGAGGAGCTGGTAGAAGTGGACCACAGTCTTCCCCATTTCAGGGCATTTGTTAATGAGAAAGCAAAATGTGATGGCTCAGGGAAAAAGCATGACATCTTTGACAGATGCATTGTAACAGTTGTTAGGACCCAGGCCTTGATATTTCCTTGAATTTAAAGAACTTGAGTGGGTTCCTAGCTGAGGTTAACACCTCTGAATCAAACCTTTGTAGAGCGGGAAAAATACACAGTTGCCAATTATTCTTGCTGAGATTAACACCTCCGAATCAACCTGGTGTTGAAGAAATATAGATTGCCAATTATTCTAGAATGGAGACAACATTTCAAATCCCTTTTGGATTTGGAACAGTGTCCAGAGTGTCCAGACAATTAGTGGAGTGTTTCAGGGTCTCTGCATCCCTCCTGGAATAGCAAAACAACCTTCTGTCAAGACTGAAGGTGGTGCAAACCTGTACATCAGTGGGTTTGGCTGGCAGAAATCTCAGTTCAAACTGTTGTCTCCCCAGTAGCTGCAGCAGTGGCTATGACAGAGAGCTGTGGGAGGTGCAGAAATGTCTAGTGGGCAAGGGGCAATAAAGAGGTGTATTCTTTTTGTAGCCAAGGGATAGAAAAATATTTTTACAAGGTTATGCTACTTTTCCCAGTATTGGAATTTCAAAAAATTGTTACCCTCTTGGCAGAAGACTCAATGTAGCCTCATCAAGAGCTGGAAAATTAGAAGACCAAAGGAAAAATTTAACTCTATCTAAAAGTGTAATTCTTGTGTCAGGGGCATCAGGATGACCTGTTTCCCTCCTTTATCATAGAATCATAGAATTTAGGGGTTGGAATGGACCTTACAGATCAGCTAGTCCCAACCCCCTGCCGTCGGCACTCACTAGATCAGGTTGCTCAAGGCCTCATCCAGCCTGGCCTTGAACACTGCCAGGGTTGGGGCAGCCACCACGTCTCTGGGCAACCTGTGCCAGTGTCTCACCACCCTCACAGGGAAAAACCTTTTTCTATTATCTAACCTAAACTTCCCCTCCTTCAATTTGAACCCATTACCCCTTGTCTGGTCATTGCAGTTCCTAACACAGAGTCCCTCTCCAGTTCCCTTGTAGCCCCTTCAGGTCTTGAAAAGTTGCTCTGAGGTCTCCACACAACCTTCTCTTCTCCAGGCTGAACAGCCCCAACTCCCTCAGCCTGTCTTCACAGGGGAGATGCTCCAGTCCTCTTAGCAACTTTGTGGCCAACAGTTCCATGTCCTCCTTATGTTGTGGACACCAGAACTGCATGCAGTATTCCAGGTGGGGTCTCATGAGAGAAGAGTAGACAGGAAGAATCACCTCTTTTGGCCACACTCCTGTGGCTGCAGCCCAGGATTCCATTGGCTTTCTGGGCTGAGCTCACACTGCAGCTCATGGTGAGCTTCTCATCCAGTCTTGCTGGAGTGTCTTTCTTGAGCGCAGATGACATAACTGCTAAGCTGCCTTCTGTACATGTTCCTTTTTATGATCATAATCCTGAAAAAGTGATGAAGACATGGCAAAACATGCTGGATTATCCAGACCCAGTCTATGTACCACCATGGAATTTGTGTCAACAAATGGAGTGAGTCTGAGGTTGTGCTGTAGTGATATTTAAAACCTCCTCGGTGGCAATGCTGGGAGAAATAAAGGGTTTGGAAAACAGAATATAGCTTCATTTGGCTCGAATTAGGTGTGACCCATATGGAGTCCAGATGTTCCTGATGCCTTCTGAAAAGGTAACAAATCCAGAGTCACTGAAAGAGGAATTTCAGACTAAACAAATGAGTAAAATATGTGGCTGAACACAACAGAGCTTTTCAGCACAGCGGTCCCTCCTGCCTCTCTCACCTCAGAGCCATTGCCCCATTTTGGTGCCTTCTGTGGGAATGTTTTAATACAGCACACTGAAAACAACGTCTTGATAGGCAGAATAGTGTCTCAGCATCTATCTGAAGCTGGAAAACAAGTCAAGGTGCTCGATTTTGAGGGGAAATAAATAGAAAACTGTACAAAGTTGGAACAAAGGTAAGGTGGAAATAAATAGAAAACATAACATTTTTACAATGCTGTAATTTTCCCACTCCTTTCTTTCAGGATTTTCTGTTTATATCCTCTGTGCTGAATGGTAACTTTTTATCAGTAATACCTGATTTGTATTTGCAGCACATTACCACATTTGCATTTTACTTGTCAAGCAACTTGAATACAAAGAGGTAGAGGCCCCAGCTCTGCAAACGTCTATATGAATGAATAACAGTTCAATTAAGAAAACATATGCATATAATTTCAGGGTGGAAGCCTGTGTGCTCCTTCTGAGGTTAATTTTGGAAGTTTAGGGTTTGTCCAAGCTGAGAATAAAGTCCATGTCTCTTGATAGCCAGAATACTGCAAAAGCCATTCTTCATTAAATGAGTGAATCTGCCTTGTGTGTATATGGAAAACCGGTTTCCTGATAATTTAAGTTGCTTTTCTGTACATGAAGAAGAAAGAAAGGATGATGAAAATACGTGTGACAGGTAGTGTTTAGGCATTCAGGGCTGTATTCAGGACCTCCTGGAGAGGGACTCTGTGCTAGGAGCTGTAGTGACAGGACAAGGGGCAATGGGGACAAACTGAAAGAGGGGAAATTTAGGTTAGATATGAGGAAGAAGTTCTTTCCTAGGAGGGTGGTGAGACACTGGCACAGGTTGCCCAGGGAGGCTGTGGCTGCCCCAACCCTGGCAGTGTTCAAAGGTTGGGTGAAGCCTTGAGCAACCTGCTCTGGTGGGAGGTGTTGCTGCCCAGGGCAGGGGGTTGGGACTAGATGATCTCCAAGGTCCATTCCAACCCCTAAAATTACATGCTTCTATATTCGTATAAACCCTGCACTGCTGTTGCCTAGTCTAGCATCAGCTGTGTTTTCTTGCTAAAATTACTAGATCCTTGAATTTTTTGTTCCATCTGGCTGAGATGCCTGTGCCAGTTGAAGCCCCGATCTGTAAGTGTGGACATAAAGGCAAGTAATGTCTATTGTCAGGGTAATTACTTTGTTTTGGGTGGACAAGGGGGAAGAAAGAGAGGATGAAGTGTAAAATTGCTTTCTAGTTGATTGAGATGATCTAAGGGTTAGGAAGAGCCCATTTTAGGAGTGTGTCTGTTGTGGGATTGTGCCTTGTAGTATATCTTGCCTTTCCCTAACTTTCTTTTGAGGGATGGATAGGCCTAATCTGCAGTGAAAAGAGTGAGGTCTCCTGCAGTCTTCTCCTTGTACAAGTAACAGCACCAAGTTTGAAGCTAGCAGCCTCCATCTGCCCTAAGTTTGTGTGTATGACAGAGTATAACTGCAAGTATAACTGCAGTATCTCCTTGTCTGGTTCACCTTGCCCAAATTAAGCGAGGAAATTTGTTTTCTTGAGGCATGCTCCCAGCATTTACTCTCATTAAGACTTCCTGCAAATGTGAGTGCTCAGCAGTATTTTGCCTTTGCAGATTACAAACTAATGGGTGAAGCTGAAGCTAATGAATGGCCTCCTCAGTGAGGCCTTCTGTGAGCTGAGAAAAGCACCACTCATCTTGGAGGGTTTGGCCTGATTTGCAACCTTTTGTGCTTCTGGATGGGTCATGAAGCACAGGTACTACCTTGGGCCAGCTGCTCTCCTGGTGTGGTGACACATGCTGTCAGGAGATGACCTGGGACCCGTGAACACAGCCAGTGTGGTGACTACCTACTAGGAGGGTCAAGCCATTGGCAGTAGTCCTTTCCCTGTGCCAGCTGCCCTTGCCAAAAATGCCAGCCCCGTCCAGTTGCCAGTTGCCTGGCTTGCCTGGCTGCTCCCCAACCCATGCTAGGTGCAGAGCTTGGCCATTCACACAGCTGGGCGACTCTGTCTCCATCCAGGTGCCACCATGAGCAGATGGAGATGGGCTGGTGCAGTTGGGTTACTGAGGACACAGCTGGTGCCAGGAGAGGACATGCCATGGTCTCAGCTGGAGGGAGGGATGGAAAACATCTAGGGTGTTCACTCTTGCTCGCTGCTGAGGTACAGAAAGACCAGCGATGTGGGTGATTCTCTCCAAGTCTGAGCCACTTGTGTTCTTTTTTATTCCCTCTGAATGAAATAGGAAACAGCAAAAGAGAGTGAGGGGACAAAAATCATGAGAGTCAAAGTACATCTTCTAGAAAATAAAGAATTTTCAAAGAGGTGCTTGCTAAGGCTTGAAAGATTTTGTTTTTTCATGTGTGCATGCTGCTTTATTAAGATGCTTTGAATCTCAAGCTGGAGTTTAAGTTATGCTTCCTTGTGTACCTAAGCGAGGTGTTGTTTTGTTCCTACTTTCAAAGCTGTTGATGTCAGGTTTGACTGTTTTGATGTCCTGATGCACATGTGCTGGCATTACAGCAGCATCGAGGTGCCGTTCCACTGGGAAACTGCGAACTGCAGGAACTCCTTTTTTACTCCAGGCCTTAAATCAACAGTTCTTCTGACGTTTAGGCTGTTTGCTTAGTACATGCGTGCTCCAAATACACCTGTAAGGGTCTGTTGTGGTGTAGGCAGTCTTGAATCTACCTTCTTTTGGTCTGGAAGCATTTGCCCTCTTAAGGTTATGAAGGCTTAAATATTCATTTGGTCTGTTTTTGGTGTTAGCTGAGAGTGTGTGAGCTTGCAGCTACACATGGAAATATGTGCAAGGTGATCAGAAGGGCAGTTTAATGTCTGTTGCCTTTGGAACTGCAGTTGGGACCTTGTTTCCTGTGTTAGTGGCATTCAGGGGAATAAATGCTATTAGGACTTTTTGTTTTCTTGTCTTGCACCTTCTCAGATTTTCTCTAGTCGTTCATCAGTTGTTTCAGCAAGGTGAAATTTGTGCTGCTGATCCTTTGGGAAGGTCAGAGAAGATCATTAAATGATTGAAGAATTGCTACTGAGGATACAAATGCCAGTCTAGATTCAGTCACCTCTGCTTTTGACCTCAAATAAACATGAGAGTTGAGATGTATGGACACACAAGTGGTTCTTTAGGAGTTAAAAAGCATGACTGCAGCACAGATGTAATGCTCATCACCCTGTGCTGTTGGTGAACCTTACCATTGAAACGTGTTCTCTGTGCTTTGTGAAGGTCCTCCTGAGTAACTTGTAATAATCCAAACACTTTTGCCTGAGATTAGAGGGAGTCAGCAATCTCTTCCAGAGGATTTACGCAGTAGAACTGTAACAGGTGATTCAAGGAACTGAATTGGTAGTCGCTAGGAAGTGCTAATGATGGTGATAGTGAAAGGCAAAGCTTCCCCTTGGAGATTTAATGATGGAGAGAGCAAACTGAAGGCTCCCAACCTCTTGCTGTCAGGGTCCTTAGACACAGCAGACAAATCTTTGCTCAGTGTAGCAAAAAAAAAGCTCTTGGACATGAGCCATCCCTGAGTTCTCCAGGGTTTTGTGCTGCCTGTTAGAGCACAGAACCTGCACAATGACCCAGATGGGCAATTTAATGAGATGTTCCTCTAATGTGGGGTTAGCATTTTAAAGCTGAGCAAATAAAGTATGAGATGTAGTTTCAGATGCTTCCTTTTTTTGGGTTTTACTGGGTGTTTGTTTGACTGTCCTGCAGTTGAACAGGAAACAAAAAAAAAAAACCCCAAAAAAAAAACTCTGTCATTGCAGGGCAATATTTCACAAAAACAGTTTTGTCTTGTGTTCCAGATTCCCTGGAACATTACCTGTTACAGATGGAAAATCTGGGTTGTTTTTTTATTTTTTTTTTGTCCCAGGAGAAGATACCACTCTGTAGATGTTCAGCCAGAGAAAAGATGGCTAACTACACATTGGAAACACATCAGTGTGAAGCCATCCATCTCGGTGACAGGAGGATAAGGAAACACTGTGGGTGTTTAGGGTTTTTTCTTTCTTTGTTACTGTGATTCTCTAGAATCATGGACTAATCATCTTCTGTTATTTCTGTTTTCCTTCCAACTTTCCAGTAGTTTTTGTAGGTCTCTCTCAGTTTTGTGGGGAAATCCCCTCCAAAAAAAAATCCACCAAAAACCCCCCACAAAAACTCCCACCAAATCGCCCCCTCACAACAAACCAGCAGTGGAATAGAACCATGTCTGGCCACGTTCATGCACAGGAGAACAAAATCCTGATTGCAGGAGTAAATTTAATGTGGCAGTTCCTAATTTTAGAATACATGACTTTGTGACTTTAATTTTCCCCTGGTGTGGTTTGGGCATACATTTAAGTAAGTTGTTCCAGAATGTTATGTTTTCTGGTTGAGCTGTGTGTGCAGTATAACTTTTCATGAATGATCAACCCAATAGTATTAATTTGGTTCTATATTTTATTACCTATATATTGATGAATGCAATAATTTTCCTGCATGGGTGTAGCTTTATTTTGAGTTTTAGGATTCCTTGGTTTCTATTTAGTGAACACATTAGAATATGTGCAATTTTGGTCAGCCATGGGCTGTGAAGTGTAATTTTAGTCCAGGTCATACTCACACTGCTCACTCAGACACTAGTGGATTCTTAGTAGATGCAGTGTATGATAAGGTAAAGACTCTCTTTTCCATTAAAGGGGTTTAAAAACTCACTCTTTTGTTAAAATTAGCTTTTATATTTTACAGCCTTACAATAAAGACAGATAGTATGTATATATAAAATATCTATTAAAACATAAACATTGTAAGGACGGGAAGGAGGAATCGCATCTCATTTCTAGTTGGTACGTGCATCATCACTTCTGCAACGACTTTTAACTATCCCCCAATTTGTAGAATAGTTCCATAAAACCTTTAGGAGAGGTTTAGTAGAGGTTGAAACTGTAGATTAGTTATATGAGGGGACAGATTTATTCCTGTTCCCTCGTGTGCTTGATTGTGGGCAGTTTTGCTGTGAGTAGAGAGGTGGGGGGTGTCTGCCCTGCCATGGCTGCAGAGAGAGGACTAGAGGGAATGGCCTTGAGCTGAGACTGGGCAGAGTCAGATTGGCTTTCAGGAGAAATGTTTTCCCTGTGAGGGTGTTCAGGCACTGGGATATTACCCAGTGAGCTGGTGAAGTCACCATCCCTGGAAGTATTTAAGAGGTGTCTGGATCTAGTGCTGGAGGATATGGTTTAGGGGTTCCAGCAGTGACAGATTAATGGTTGGACTTGATGGTCTAAGAGATCTCCTCCAACCTTGATGATCCTATGGTTCCATGATGGTGCTGTGTTCTCACACATGCAATGGCACAGTGGCTGCCCCCAGCTGCAGGGGCTGAAGCTGTGTTGGTGTTGTCATGCCCGCTGCTGTGGCTGTCAGAAGGCAAAGCCTGACCAGCAGAAAGACCCAAGGGTAGATGCCATTACATGAGCAAAATTACAGCTTTTTGGTGTCTGTATTGATGTGGCCAGGAGGTAATGATGCAGCTCTTTATCAGCTTGTGTAGCTGAAGATAAGGAAGAGCTACTCCAACAAGCCACCAGTGCTTGCAAAACTTCCAGTGTAATTTCCACTTGTTCTATTGGGTTTTTTTCGACCCTGCTTTCTTCTGCTTCATCCCTACTGTGCTTGCCAAATGATTTCACCCTTTTTTCTGCGTAACCCTACAGATAAGAAACAGATTAAGAGTAAATCCTTGTATCTCTTATCAGTTCATTTTATGCTATGCTCAGGTTTTTCTTATACATTGACTTCTAACAGTGTTGGTCTGTCTGTACCATTCAGATTTACAACTTTCTTCTCTGTATATCAAGGCAGGAATAACATTTTGAGTTGAAGACTTGTAGTCTTCAAGAGTTTGAGCCGTAGATAGGTTTTTTTAAAATTAGTGAATCCTATTTAAGATGCTAAGCACAAACATTTTCTCTTCAGTTAGTGAAATTATCCCAGTTGACTGTGAATTACAGCCAATTACTGTATAAACTGTATCACATAAGATGGAAGTTGTGTTTTAATTACATATTTTCCTCTGCAGCAGTCTGCTAACCTCATTGTTGTCCAGTGCTGGATCCAACTGTTGGCCTTTAGCAGTCTTGTGTGTTGGGCAGGATACTCTTGGAAGACTTGGGGCTTGGATTTTTAAGGGGCCTGTTGTTGAACCATGTATTATTACATGTATGTTTTTTTTCCTAATGCTGTCACTTGCAGTGCCCAGCTAGAGAAGTGAGGGATTTCTTGCTATCTGACACTAGCCTTTGTGTTGAACCCTGTACTTAAATCTGCATTTACTTTAAGTATTCAAGCTGCAGTTTGGTATAAAGGCTGGATGATGTAATTATTTTTGTTGGCAAGCCTAACACTTCAAGATGTTTCAGAGTGAATAGTGATGGAGTCTGTCAAGTGCTTTCTTGAAATCGCTGAAGTTTATGATGAGTGAATTTTGCCATTTGGTGTTTTCTTCAGTGCAAATCTGGTCAACACATGAGCTTTCAGGTCAAGTTGTTCACCCTCTTGTCTTTCTGATTTTCTTTGCAGATATATATTTTTCTTTCATGTTTTTTTTTATAAAATGAGTTCCTTGAGTGCACTAAATAAAAGCTTACGGAACTTGATGTAAAGTTTAGATAAAATGACAGAAAAATCATCTCTGAAAAGAATCACCAGCAAACTGCCTTACAGCAGCTTGTCATGGCAAATCTTGCCAGCCTTTGGTGTTATCAGGAGTACCCATTGCTGAGGTTGGGTTATGGGTGCCAAATGTTATTTCCAGCAAAGGCTAACAAAGCCCAGATGAATTTTAGGTTAAAATACTTGTAAATGCTTGTCTTCCACATGTGTTTTCAGCTGGGATGCTTAAACAAAGGCTTTGCAAGAGATAAGTGTGGTCTGCTGTGAGGTCTCATTTTGATGGGCTGCACATCTTCTGGATGGCTCCCTTGGCACCCGCTGCTTCCCATGGGGATTTCGGATGTGAGTGAGCAAGCTGCTGATGAGGTCTAGTTATACCCAAAAGAAGAAAGAGAGAAGGAACCAGATATTCCTGAACATTTTGCGCAGTGGTCATCTCAGTGAAGCTCTTGGGGGTTACCTCTCATTTTTGACTGTAGTGATAGAGAACTTGAACTGGTACATTATTTTTATGGTGGGATTTAAAAAACCCCAAACCCAGATGAGCTGACAAGTAAAAGAAGTCCTGCCATCTCAGATCTTTATTGTGCTGACAATAAAATTGGTATGAGTTTTGCTTTGTCTGAAACCTGCTTCCTATGTGCTTCATCTGGTTAAGAATAATCCACTAAATCGGTGGTCGGGTTAGTCATTTATCACTGTCTCTTAGCGTTTTCATTAAACTTCCCTTAAGAACAAGAGGGTGATGCATTTCCATCTTTAGAAAAAGCTGAAACCAAGGAAATGCTGTAACATCCAAGCCAAAATGTTCAACATTCAGTGCTGTGTATTACATTAAAAATCATGTTTTACACAATCATTAAGTTCCTTGTGGCTAGCTCCATGTTCCTCTTGCCCTGAGGAGCCCAGAACTGGACACAATACTCCAGGTGTGACCTCATGAGGGCTGAGTAGAGAGGCAGGATCACCTCCCTGACCTGCTGGCTCTTCTCAATGCATCCCAGGATTCCACTGGCCTTCTTAGCCACAAGGACACACTGTTGGCTCAGGGACAGCCCGTTGTCCACCAGGACCCCCAGGTCCTTCTCCAGCAGGTCAGTGCCCAACCTGTGCTGGTGCTTGGGGTTATTCCTGCCCAGGAATAGCCTCTCCTGGGACTGTTGCATGAATTATATTTGTATTATTTCATATATTTAAACGTGCTGCCAATACAGATTTTTTTCGTAGTGCTGCATTATTTTCACTGTCTC
>NW_008661429.1:76388-97584 GCF_000695815.1 Acanthisitta chloris
CTTCTTTACCTTTTTTTTTTCCACCCCACAAAAGATGAAAGGAAAGCAGAATGCTTTGATAAATTTAGTGCCTGTAAATCTTTGAAAGGTGCTACTAAAATTCTCAGACTGAATGGCTGAGATACCAGTGAGGATCCAGTTAAGAACCATGTCTGATGTGGTCAGTAAAGGTCTGTGCCTGTTTGATGGTTTTCCTAAAGCTCCAGCTCTCGGGATGCTGAGTTATCTTGAGAACCTTTCCTCTGACATGCAGGAAAATGTAATTTCTATTTTTCTTGTTTGAAGAGATAAGTTTGACAACATGACTAGAGCAGAGTGTATGCTGAAAGCTGTGGAAATAAAGCAGCAAACGAAAGAACTCCAGCTTTACTCATATACGTTTATTTATTTTTAAGCCAATTAGGGGACTTTTTGACATTTGGCTTTGCCAATAATTAAATGTTTTAAAGTATCTTTGAGTCTGTTAAACAGTTCTACTAAGCTACCTCATAACATTTCACTGCCCTTGAATATTTGTTCTGTATGATTTGAAACGTCTGTGCTTTGTTTTGGTGGTTTTCCCTCCTCTCCTTTCCTTTGACTCTCCCAGGTAGGCTGTGCAGTTCAGTGAGCTCTTTAGTGAGTATAAAGTGTACTTTCCTTCTCGTGCTTTTCATTTGATTTTTTTTTTATAAGGCACAGCTTTAAGAGTTGTACTATTAGACATCTGGATTTATTAAAGTCACAGTGTTGGGTGAAGGGAGCATTTATTTTAAGAGCACTTGATTTTCATGTCTGGATAGCTTGAGTTGTCTTTGAAATGCCCTTGAGGAGCAGTGTGTGCTCTTCTGCTTCCCAGGCCAAGTCATCTGTCTGTGTTTAAATAAGCCACTGTTAAGCTCCTATTTTACATTTTCACTGTTTCTTGTGAGAATTGGTTTGTTGACAAACCAATCAATGGGATTTCTTGGTAAACCAATTGATTGATAATTTATTGATAAACCAACCAAATGGGAGAGTCCTTTGTGTAGCATAGTGCTTCTCAAGGTGCTTTCCAAATGTCACTGAAGCAAGCTTCCATGGCATCACCAGTTTTACAGAGGGATAAACAGGGGTGGGATTTGGTCTTTTTGGAGGCCAAGGAGACATCTGTGACTGGGGGTGGGAGTCTGGCTTCCAGCTTGTTTTGGAGAGGTGTTTTGGGGGCATATGCTTGGTGTAGAAGATTATTGGATTTGAACAAGGTGTATGTTCCCTGTGGGAAGCAAAGCTGCTCTTCCCACCCCACTGCTCCTGTACAACGTGCTCCTCTGGATAGCTCTCATTCCTCATCACAATGAGTGTTTTGGGCTCATAGTTAGGGCTGATTTGGAACCCTCAGTGGTGTAACCAAGGGGCAGTGCCCACAGTTGCAGTGTATGTATACTGAGGTGTACTTCATGTGCCACCAAGCTAGAGTGTTTAATGAATCTTTGTTGCATCTACATGTTAAAATATTCACTGAGTGCATCATTCCTGCCATTGCTTCCGGTGGTTTTGGCGGTGAGCCTTGTGTTACTGGCTTTGCCTAGGGACTGTTTCAGCTTTGTCCTGGTGCTGACTCTTCTGCTTCTTACAGAGAAGGGCATTTGGGCTGGAGGATTA
Organism: Acanthisitta chloris; assembly: GCF_000695815.1. Lineage (NCBI taxonomy): Eukaryota > Metazoa > Chordata > Aves > Passeriformes > Acanthisittidae > Acanthisitta > Acanthisitta chloris. The sequence continues at coordinate 78,012 of NW_008661429.1, forward strand.
AGACCTCTGAGCTGTGGTTTTGTTGCAGGTACTGGTACCTCTGCTCCAGTTCAAGACAGCAGATTCAAAGCATTACTCCTTAATTGTGTAAACTAAGAGAGGTCTAACCGTACCCACTGGAGTCATGGAGGCCTGAGGAAAATTAATGCTCTAATATTAGTTAATTGCTTTGAAGATGTATATTGAAAATAAAAGTTCTTAGTATCTTGGTAAATATTGTTTCCTTTATTACAGCAACATGTCTCATTTTATGGGAGTCGTTTGTAGCAGCACGCAGTTTGTGGTGATAAAGCAAACCCGTTGGTGTGCTTTACAAACTCCTGCTGGCACAGAGCTGGTTTGCACTGGCTCTTTAAAGCCAGAGGATGCTCACCAGCATACACAGCTATGTGAGTGAAAAAACCAAGCCTGTTTCCATGCCTGCAACCACAGCCTGCAAACCACACAGCACTTAGAGATGTCACGTACATCCCTCAGTGGGACGGAGCAGGTCGCGCCATTCTCACAGGCTGTGGTGGCTGCCGAGCCCTCCTGAAGTGATGAGAAGCCAGCCCAGCTCAGCAGCAGTGCTGGTTTCTGTGCCCTTGGACTGACAGTGGTCTGGCTGTGTCATCAACCTCCATGCTGTTCCCTCACAGATTCCCAGCTGTAGGCTATAGCATGTGGAGATTTGGTTGGCAGCCAAAATAAACCATTGGAGGGAATTGTGTTGGCACGTGCACAGATACACTAGTGGGGAGCTGTCATTGGAACAGGATTTCCACAGGCAGCCAGCTCATTGGTGTTTGCCACCAACTGAGTCCCAGCACAACAGGCAGTTTGCATACCTATGGGAGTCACCTTCCACATCCAAACAACCCCAGTGTAGCGGCAGCTTTTCTAGTGTGTCCCATGGAAATCTGCATTTGATATCAAAACAGGTTATTAGCCAAATAATTACTTGTTATTAGTCAAGTATCTTGCACCTGGACTGCAAGGTGATGGGACACCACAGGGCTGTTAGCTTAAGGAAAACTGTGGTGGCTTAGGTGCTTGCAGGAGCTTGTGTGGCTGAGGTGATGTGCTGCACACGCTGTGGCTTGGCAGGGCCTAAGGCCTTCATGGTCAGTAGATAAACTGCCATTATCCAGCTGAGAGGTGACAAAAGTGTGTTTCCACCTAGCCTAGGTTCATAGTATTATAGAATAGTTTGGGTTGGAAGGCCATCTAGTCCAACACCTCTGCAATGAACAGAGACATCTTCAGCTAAATCAGGTTGCTCAGAGCCCAGTCCAACCTGACTCTGAATGTTTCCAGAGATGAGGCATCCACCTTCTCTCTGGGTCACCTGTGTCAGTGTTTTACCACCCTCATTGTGAACAATTTTTATCCTTATATCTAACCTAAATCGACCCTTCTTAGTTTAAAGCCATTGTCCCTTGTCCTATCACTTCAGGCCCTATTAAAAAGTCTGCCCCCATCTTTCTTGTGGGCCCTCTTTAAGTACAGAAACATCTCAATAAGGTCTTATCAGAGCCTTTTCTTTTCCAGGCTGAACAACCCCAACTGTCGGTCTTCATAGGAGAAGTGCTCCAGCCCTCTGATAATCTTCATGGCCCTCCGCTGGACCTGCTTCAACAGGTCTTTCCGGTGCTGAGGACCCCAGAGCTGAATGCAATACATCTCTAATAATATATGTCTTGTCTTTGGACAAGACATTATCTTGGTTGTTGTGCTGAATGTTACCTTCATCCAGAGAAGATCTGCATGTTCTAGCTGTCCCCAGGATGTGTAGTCTGTCACTGCAGTAGTATTACACAGTTTGAATGTCTCTCCTTGTGTTGCTTCAGAGTCATTTCTTGGTCAATCTGGTTTTGAAGCACCTAAATGAAGGTTTGCTGTATAGTTCAATGAAGTGCAAACTGGTGTTGGCTTTGACAGAGCTGTGTGCCACACACACCAGCCAGTTGCTATTAACTCATAAAAGGGAAGAGGATGGTAGATCACATGAATGTTATCTCTTAGTCAGCTGTCAGTTCATTCCCCAAAAGCATGCAGAGTGGCTTAGTGTGAGGATTATTTTCCATCATTTATGCCTGTATTGTTTTCCTTCTCTACTGCTGCTTGCATTAATCTTGTATGTCCTGTCAGTAAACCACAGTTCACGAGCTCCTTATCTTTCTTGTCTATATCATATTGGTCTGCGCTGACTCTTGAGTTATGTGCCTAAGGACATTTTAATAATGCTTTTGTGGCACATGAAAGCTGTTGCTTCATCCTGCATATTTCCCATGATTCTGAAGTAATCACAAAGATATTTTACTCTTTTTTAGAGAGGACAAGGGGTAACAGATTCAAATTGAAGAAGGGGAAACATAGATTAGATATTAGGAAGAAATTTTTCACTGTGAGGGTGGTCAGACGCTGGCACAAGTTGCCCAGAGAGGCTGTGGCTGCCCCAACCCTGACAGTGTCCAGAGCCAGGTTGGCTGAAGCCTTGAGCGACCTGGTGTGGTGGGAGGAGGGCAGGGAGACTGGATGATCTATGATGTCCATTCCGACCCCTAAAATTCTATGATTCTCCTAAGAGTTTTAAGCACTGTCTATATCAGTCCTATTTTTCTTCACCCCCTGCCATGGTGTGCAGACCCCAGAATATACTGTTTGTTGTATGAACAATTCAGATTATATTTTTGAAATTGTGAAGCTCAAGACTTGGATCCTGAGAAACCATTTCAGGGCAGCTGGATGTCCATTCCGACCCCTAAAATTCTATGATTCTCCTAAGAGTTTTAAGCACTGTCTATATCAGTCCTATTTTTCTTCACCCCCTGCCATGGTGTGCAGACCCCAGAATATACTGTTTGTTGTATGAACAATTCAGATTATATTTTTGAAATTGTGAAGCTCAAGACTTGGATCCTGAGAAACCATTTCAGGGCAGCTGGTGTCTACATCCGCATCTAGTTTCCCTATCTCCCTTGGGGCACCTCCCAATTTCCCTTATCCCTTTGGGCAGCCATGCTACTGGACTTGCCCTTTCTGAGTGAGATCCCTTCTGAAAATTTTTTTCACTCAAGAACTCCAGTGGGTGGACTTTGCAAGTGGCAGCTTTATGATTGGTCCATAACCAAATCCAAAGGACAGTTTACAGTTCCTCTTACTAGCTCTCTCTGAAGAAGAAAAAAATATCTCAAAATTTCCAGGGCAAAGTCAAGACTACCTAAGGATCCTTAAATGTGAACTGGTAGAATTTTTAATCTTTATGGCCCCTCAGTTCAAGAGGCATATTGAAGTGCTGGAGCAGGTCCAGAGAAGAGCAACGAGGCTGGTGAAGGGACTCGAGCACAAGTGCCATGAGGAGAGGCTGAGGGAGCTGACAATGTTTAGCCTGGAGAAGAGGAGGCTCAGGGGAGACCTTCTCACCCTCTACAACTCCCTGAAAAGTGGTCGGAGTCAGGTGGGGGTTGGTCTCTTCTCCCAGGCAAGCAGCAGGAGGACAAGAGGGCACAGACTCAAGCTCTGCCAGGGCAGGTTTAGGTTGGATATTAGGAAGAGAATTTTTCTGGAGAGCATGATCAGGCATTGGAATGGGCTGCCCAGGGAGGTGGTGGAGGTGGTGGACGTCCCTGGAGTTTTGAAGATGAGACTAGATGTGGCACTTAGTGCCATGGTCTAGTAACCACAGTAGGGTTGGTCTCGATCTTTGAGGTTTTTTCCAACCCAGTTGATTCTATGATTCTATGAATGTAGGGTAAAACCTGTATTCCCAATGTTTGTAATTTTGAGAACTTGAGGCTTTCCAATTTCCACATTTTCATTGCTTTTGCCAGAATTGTTACACTCATCCTTTCAAATTATTTGAGTTGTATACTTTTTTTTTTGTCAGTTGACACTAAAGTTAGTTATGAATTCAAAGTTTCAAGTAGTGGCTGTTAAAGCAGAAGTGGGGGGAGAAACAATGGTCATATGGGCAGCCAGTACTGGTGGCCTGTACATGCACACTTGATTTCAGAAACCACGTAGGAATGTGTCAAATTCTCTAGCCAAGTTTAGTGACAAAGAATCCCATCTGAGTGCTGAACAAAGAACCGTTTAAGGAAGGAACTTTCAGATATATGAATTGAAAAAAATTTCATTGCTTTCCTATGCTCTGGAAATACTAAGCAGAACAATTTCCATGTGGAAAAAGAAAAATGCTCACCTCTTTTGGTCAAAATTCCTTTTAATGGTCTTTCAGTTCTCATGCTGAAGGCTTTGCCCACTGCAGCCTTGTTCATGGTGACCTGCCTGTTTGAAATATTACCCCTGCAGTACCATAGCGTTCCAGTGGCAGAGATGGAGAGGAGGGAGGTTACTTCCACATCTGCCAGGGTCAGAAGCAACTTTCTTACACAATAAACCATACTGAGTGTTCACTAAATCCGTTGCTAGTCACCTAGAGATATGGTTCATATGAAGAATTGGAACTGTCTTTCTTCATTATGCGAACCTCACATGAGAAAAGATGAGCCACGTGCAGCATCTTTCACTTGTGTAACTTTTTTATCTATAATGGTGCAAGAGAAAATGATACTGTTTCCCATTTAAATTAAGAGGTTATCTTCACCTGTGCATAGACTAGACAGTATCTTTTTGTCTCTGAGTGCATTAAAACTTAATTTAAGAGACCACAGCAGTAAGAGAAACTGCACTGATTTACTTAATACAGTATTTTCTTGCTGGTGAGTTGGTGCTCTGTGCTGTGTTCAGAAGCTGTCAGATGCCTGTATGGCTGCTCAGCCACAGCACATACACTCAGCACTGTGCTGTGGCCTAGCTCTTGCTCAAAACCAGGTGCTTTTAGGAGAACAGTCAACTTTTGAGATGAAATGAAAGCATAGATAAACAGGGTAGGGAGGCATTGTAACTTGTATTTAGCATGTTGTCTGTTGGCTCCACCAAGCATCCACCAAGAGGGGTACGTGTGGAGGTGTACCTACAAGCATCTCTCTGCACAACCAAGTCTAACACCTATTCCAGCTCTTATCAGCAAGAATTACATCCTTGATTGCATATTTCTGGGGCAAATGAGCTCAAAGTGACAATACTCCAGCAGAGGGTATTCTGTGGGAAGTCTGGTGTATACAAATGCCTACTTTAATTTCACATTGTGTATGCATATATATATATGAACTCTATTTAAATCTCTTAATGAAGCCCATAGATCACTTTTGGCCTACTGTAGCTGTCCCTGTGGCTAGGGTCAAGGTAGTATGTTGTCTGTTCCTGGCTGGAGGCCACAAACCTACAAAGGATTTAAATTGCAGAGTTCTGCCTTGTCACTAGAATAGAATTAAAATAATTAATTACAAATTTATTTTATTTTCAAACTAGAGTTTTAGTCTATTTTTTGTTGCTTTTCCTCATGACACACAGCTGGAATGATGAAAACTTGCTTGGAGGTCTTGTAGTGTTGTGCATTGCAGTTAAATTTTGCGGTGTGCTTTCATGCTGCAAAGTAGTAGTTCTCGTTGAATCCATGTCTCTTCCAAATGTTATGAACTTTGTAATTCTCTTGTAATTCCCTATAGTTCTTGTAATTGTTAATATTAAGAAAGCTAAACCAGGGAGCATTTTGTTGTGTTTACCCACAGAGAATGTGATTGGGGTTGGTACCAGTTTAATTTAGGAGCTGTAACCACCTGCTGGAAGTGAGGGCTTCCAGGCTGAACCATAGGTTTGGTTTGTTGCGTGTCTCTGGCTGCAGCCCTGGAGAAGATGCTGAAGAATGTGTTCCGGGGATGCGGGAAGCAGGTAGCTGTCATGAGTCCAGATGATGAAAAATGAAGTGGAAGGCTGTATGCAAGTGAGATTAGGGAAGAATTGCCACTCGAATCCTGGGCTGCATCAAAAGGAGTGTGGCCAGCAGGTCAAAAGAGGTGATTCTTTCCCTCCTCTACTCTCATGGGACCCCACCTGGAATACTGCATGCAGTTCTGGTGTCCTCAACATAAGAAGGACATGGAAATGTTGGAGCAGGTCCAGAGGAGGCCACAAAGTTGGTAAGAGGACTGGAGCACCTCCCCTATGAGGACAGGCTGAAGGAGTTGGGGCTGTTCAGCCTGGAGAAGACTGCATGGATACCTCAGAGCAACTTTTCAATATCTGAAGGGTCTACAAGGGAGCCAGAGAGGGACTCTGTGTTGGGAACTGCAGTGATAGGACAAGGGGTAATGGATTCAAATTGAAGGAGGGAAAGTTTAGGTTAGATATTAGAAAAAGAGTTTTTCCCTGTGAGGGTGGTGAGACACTAGCAGCGGTTGCCCAAGGGCCTGCCCCTACCCTGGCAGTATTCAAGGCCAGGTTGGATGAGGCCTTGAGCAACCTGATCTAGTGAGGAGGTGTCCCTGCCCAGGGCAGGGGGTTGGGACTAGCTGATCTCTAAGGTCCATTCCAACCTTAAATTCTATGATTCTATGACACCATGGACAGGCATCTCTTGGGAACTGCACCTGAGTGGTGGAAATGGAGTTTATCTGACTGCTAGGAAAATAGAGTTTACTTTGTACTGGTTTATTGTTTAGGGTTGTTTCCTATCTATTTTGACTTGAATAAATTTTGAAGAGTTGTATTTGATTTCTGTGTCCTTCATTGCATATATTGTTGCTTAGCCTGCTAATCAGTTATGTAATGGTGACCCATTGAGTCTTTGTCTGCAGGTTTCCAAATACCACTTCGTTTCTTTCAGTCTACTTAAAAGAGGAAAGGCTGAATGAAATCAGATGAGATGTAGCTGGTGAGGCAGTTACAGCTACCTGCTGCTGATCATTATGTGTCCCTGATTTCAGCTGATATGTTTTGGTAGCATTTAGCTTTTTCTAGGGCAGTGAGTTCCCCCAAAATGACTTCAAAATACGGGTTTTTTTAATTTTTTAATTTCAGCAGAGTTGTCTCAGCTGTTTCTAAGACTGAGGCTGTGAGGGCAAAACTGGTCTGCGGTTTGTTCCTCAGCCTGGTTTTCATGCTTGAGTACTTGGTGAAGAAGCAGTTCCACAGGGCCACCAAGGCACTGCTGAGGATTTGTCTCAGTCCCTACAAGGCATCAGTGGGAGGCCACGAGCCCACAGGGAATGAATGACATGGTGCTTATCCAAAGCAGAGGATGGATAGGATGTGGTCATGGCAAAGTCATGCTGAAAACCACACAGAACCAGAAAGAATAGCTACTCTCTGTTCGGTGTACTGGAGGAATGGTCTGACATAGAAATGATCATATTCCTTTACTACAGAGTTTTTGGTGTTTGTTGATCTGTGTGTGACTGTCCTATGTGGAACAGTGGGGGATATTGTTAGTGCAGAGTTTAAATCTGAAGATAATGCATCAATGAAAGTAGGGTTTGACCTTTAACCACTCTGATAATAAATGTGCAGCCATTTCTGTCTGGGGAAAGTAGTAGAGGGCATCATTTCCAAAATATGTGTGAGATGCTGTCATGGTTTAACCTCAGCCAGCAGCCAAGAACCACGCAGCCGCTTACACTCCCTCCTCCCCCCTTCCCCCCCCAACCTGGAGGAGTGGAGAGGAGAACAAATATGTGGGTTGAGATAACAACAGTTTAATAATAAGAAAGAGTAGAATGAGCTACAGTGCTAACAGATAATAAAAAAAACAAAATCAGTGATGCACAATACAATTACTCAGCACCCACGGACCGGCACAACCCCGAACCTCCCCCCGGATCGGCCCTTCCGCTGATAGACTGGGCATGACGTGCCATGGTGGGGAATATCCCTTTGGCTAGTTCAGCTCACCTGTCCCGGCTATGCTCCCTCCCAGTTTCTTGTGTATCTTCTCACTGGCAGAGCATAAGACACAAGCAAGAAAATGTCCTTGGTTTAGGATAAACACAATCCAGCAAAACCAAAACAACAGTGTATTATCACTCTGAATCCAAAGCACTGCACTATGCCAGCTACTGAGAAAATTAACTCCATCCTGGCTAAAACCAGGATAGATGCATATTCTGCATGGATTAAAAACAAGAATTAAACTTCTGTAAAGTAATTTTTAAGTCTTTTTTTTTTCAGATTAACTAGTAGCCATGTAATGAGCTCATGCACATTAACACAGTTAGTGGTGTAACTGAGTGAAGAGCATGTCCATCAGCTCTGTAAAACCTGAGTTATTTGAGATGGGTTCAGTCAGCCAATCTGCAGGGCAAGTGATCATAAATGGGTGCTCGCAGCATAGTCTGACCTCTCTTCTTGTAGATTTTTTTCATTGTCTGTAATGATTTTGCCATATCTGTATGTATATAGGTTAACCTTTACTGGCTAGAACAGATTTATTGTTGTAGGTGTCTATATCAAAGGTCTGGATGGTGAAATGCCTGCGATTAACAAGCCATTTCTATTTAGTAAGTCAAGTGGAATTTTGGAAGAATGTAAAGGTTACTTTTAGAAAGGACTGTCTTCTGGCTGGTGTCCAGGGTTTCCAGTCAGTGAATTTTTTAGGTGAGTATTTGGCTTTAAATGCATGGCAAAAATGCGTTGAAGCACATGCTAAAGGCAGAAGGTTAGTTCATTACCGAGGGTGGGAGACGGGTACCTTGTTGCCATGCAGGTCACACCCATCAGTCCCTGAGCTCTGGTGTTTGCTGGTGTAAGAACATCTCACCTGGTAGGGATACCTCAAATGTACCAAACTTGACTGGGGGAGATGCAGGAGACTGTGAGATTGTAGACAGTTTAGGAGATCGACATAATCTTGTACCATATGCTACATGAGTAGGTGGGTTTTATCCTTCTGTGATAATCCATTTGCTTGGTGCCATCCTTAGCAGAGTGGGAGGGAGCATAGTAAATTCTCATAGTGATGGGCTACTACCCTAAAGCCAGTAAACAGCAGTTTGTGTTTCTAAACCATCTTATCATTCTTTACTTTCATTAAGCATGAGCTTTCATGGTGAGGGTGGAGTGACCAATCTGATATTCATCTTTGCAAGCAGTTGAAAGGAAGTTCTAATTACCTAATCTTTACTGTGGGGTCTGCACACTCCAGTTTACCCAAAGCTTACTCCTTGAGAGGGCTAAAATCTCAATCCTGACTAAGTCAGTAAGGATTCTGCCAGAGCTGCCTGCATTTCCCCTGCTGGAGCAACATGCAGCAGCAGTGCAGTTTTGTTCTCATGTGTTCATAGGCTCAGGGGCTTGATTGTAGCTCCTACATGTCATGTGTTTTTGGGTTTAATGCCCTACCCACTACAGACTTTTCCCTGTGAGGGTGGTGAGACACTGGCACAGGTTCCCAGAGTGGTAGTGGATGCTACAGCCCTGGCAGTGTTGAAAGCCAGGTTGGATGAAGCCTTGAGCAACCTGGTGTGGTGGGAGGTGTCCCTGCCCAGGGCCGGGAGTTGGCACTAGATGGTCCATTCCAACCCCAAAAAACTTCTCTGATTTTATGAAAATTCTACGATTCTATGACTTAACTAATTTAATTTATTTTATATTTATTTTATTAAATCATATACCTTAGTGCCTTCCCTGAAACCTCTGGGGCTGATAGTTTAGTTGTTCAAAGTTGAAGGAGGGTGATGGTTTTAGCTCCTTTTTGATATTATAGTGGCATTGTCTGGGCCAGAGTCCAAGGTTTTGGCATACATGGAAGGTGACTTAGAAAGCAAACAGAAAGCATCCAGCTCTGCAGGAACGGGTGTCATTCTCCCATCAATCAGGCACCTCACTCTTCTAAGGTCAGGTGTTTCATCAGTTTGAATTGCAAACCATCCTTATTCCTCTATGTACGGTTTTAATAAGCTTTTGCATATATATCTGGCTCTCAAAGGTGGTGATTGCTCCGTAGACCACAGGTGCCTTGTCACACTCCACTTAATCCTGCTTCAGCTGCTTTTCCCTCTGAAATTAAAAGGGTGCAGCTGGTAACTGCAAGGGGAATCATATAATAGAATTTTAGGGGTTTGGATGGACCTTACAGATCATCCAGCCCTAACTCCCTGCCCTAGGCACGGACTCCTCCCACCAGACCTGGTTGCTCAAGGCTTCATCCAACCTCGCTTTGAACCAACCTCCTGCAAACACCTTTTGAAACAACCCCATGCCAAGGAACCTCATCACTTTTTGCAGTTAGGCTACCTTTCTCATGTCCTCATAGCTAGATCCTTAGGTTGGGTTTAAGTGTACATGATAGAAGGGATTTCTAGCTTGCGTTTGGCCAAGTCCCTCTGCAGCTTTCCTGGAGCCCCTTCAGATAGTGAAAAGTTGCTCTGAGGTCTCCACACAACCTTCTCTTCTCCAGGCTGAACAGCCCCAACTCCCTCAGCCTGTCCTCATAGGGCAGATGCTCCAGTCCGCTGAGCAACTTTGTGGCCTCCTCTGGACTTGCTCCAACAGTTCCATGTCCTTCTTATGTTGAAGGCACCAGAACTGTGTGCAGTATTCCAGGTGGATCTCATCAGAGCAGAGAGGAAGAAGCATCTCCTTTGACCTGCTGCCCACTGTCCTTTTGATGTAGCTCAGGATTGCATTGCCTTTCAAATGGCCCATGATCAGTCTCAGCTCTGTGTTGCGTGCTCTGCTGTGCATTATTCATGGAGATCTGTATCAGTCAATGGTGTTCCGGTGAAAGGAGGAATTTTTGTGAACAATTCCTTCTCCTGTAAAAAGTATAGTAATCTTTGCAAATATTGGAGCAAATGGAGGAGGTGCTTTTTAAAGTATTAAAAATGTTCTCGCCAAGTGTATTGTATAGTGTCAGTGCAACTGCTCAGAAATGGCAATGCATCGGTGTTTCGGAAATTATGTGTCTGACCCTTGAAGTCACCCCATGGTGCCTGTGTCAAAGGAATGGTGGCACACAGAGAAAGCAGTGGAAAATATGATGGTTTGGATTTTTTGCTGCAGTACCCAGAACAGGAGCCTGTTGGATTGTAGGTCTCACAAAAACTGGGGATTATGTGCTTGTGTGGGGTTACTCGTTGCAAATTAATACTCAGTCTCTTCTCAAGGAGTCCAAACCAGTATCGCTACAAGAAGCTCACTGCTTATATGCAGTAGTGCCTAATTAGCTACACTAATTAATGTTTTGTGTATCAAATACTGGAGGAGACTGGGCTGGGTTAGCAGAGATGCCATATCAGCACTGCTGGGCTCTCAGACTGTGCCCATGTCATGGTCACTGAAGGGGAATCTTCTGTCTTGGCTGGGCATTTCAGGGGGCTGATGGTCATGACTGAAGGAAATTACAGGCTCTGGGAAAGCACATTATGCTATGAATCGCTGAATCCTCTCATTTTGCTGCTATGAGCTGACAGACTTTTTTCCCCCATAAAATAAAAACCATTAACGCATTCTTCGTCATTTTGGTGACTCAAAGGCTAAGGCCTTCTGCAAACTCACAGTCTAATAGGGAATTGTGCTTGTTTTTAGCCAAAACCATTTTTGCATGGATTAGTACTCCTGTGCATACCCAGACTCTGTTTTTACCAGTGCACATCTTTTCCTCCTTGAGTATATGTCTGCTGTCTTGAGTACTTGCCGCAAGAGGCATCTTGCGGTTAGACTAAGTACTGTCAAATCCCTATTTCTCCAAGCTTTCTCATTTGCCAGTACTGCCAACACATTCATCTTGCTCTTTTCTTCCATCAGATTCCCCATGACCTCTCAACTTCTTCTAGGGTTGAGACACTGAGGGCTGCATGTATTATATTTATTTGCATGTAGCAGAGAAGGAAGATGATGCCAATAGAAAACCTTTATCCCACACATCGCTGGTTTCAGTTTCAGGGCATCATAGTTTAGATCAGGGTAATCTCCAGCTGATGGGTACTCAACATGAGATAAATGCACTGTGTCAGCTCTAACATCTCTCTGCCAAAACAATCACAACCCTCACTGAAACTTTTATCGTCACTGTGACAGTGTAACAGTGTGACTGAGCACAGTGTGCTGTTGTGCAGTTTTCCTGTTGCAAAGCTGATAAAATGCCCCTTCATGGCCAACAACAGGGAGTGCAGTGGTGAAAGTCATAGGTAGGTGAACATCAGTCCCACACTGGAGACTGGGAGGCCAATCCAGCTGTTGCATCACCTGCAACTTGCTATGCCATCAGCACATGCATTGTCTGTCCAGCCCATGGATGCATACCAGAAAGCTGCAGTCCACAAAGACCACTTTAGGGAACTGGGAGAAACCTTGGGAAAAGCATGAGGAGATGGATCTCCATTTCTTACTCAACGCTGGTGAGGCCACACCTTGAGTACTGTGCTCAGTTCTGGGCCCCTCAGTTCAGGAGGGATATTGAGGTGCTGGAGCAGGTCCAGAGAAGAGCAATGAGGCTGGTGAAGGGACTGGAGCACAAGTCCCATGAGGAGAGGCTGAGGGAGCTGGGGGTGTTTAGCCTGGAGAAGAGGAGGCTCAGGGGAGACCTTCTCACCCTCTACAACTACCTGAAAGGAGGTTGGAGTGAGGTAGGGGTTGGTCTCTTCTCCCAGGCAACCAGCAGGAGGACAAGAGGGCACAGACTCAAGCTCTGCCAGGGGAGGTTTAGGTTAGATATTAGGAAGAGATTTTTTATGGAAAGAGTAATCAGGCATTGGAATGGGCTGCCCGGGGAGGTGGTGGATTCACCGTCCCTGGAGGTTTTCAAGATGAGACTGGATGTGGCACTTAGTGCTATGGTCTAGTAACCACGGTAGGGTTGGACTTGATGATCTTTGAGGTCTTTTCCAATCCAGCTGATTCCATGATTCTTCTCCTGCTTGTGAGCTGGCTTGCTTCATATTGACTTTTTTAATAGTTTATCCTTGCAATGGTTTTTTAGGATTTTGAAGTTTAACAATTGATTTTGGTAAGATATTTTCTTTATAACTTAAAAGAAATGCAGAGCTGTACGTGGTGATTTGAGAGCTCAGTTTCTATGTTTAGGGGTATCTAATCTCTTGATTCTTCTTTGCTTTGTAATATATAGCCTATACAGTCAAATCCATCCTGCATTCCACTTGGTTGTGCATCGCTTAACTGCTTGGTGCTAGCAGAATGTATCCTAATTTAGTTGAGATGTTGTTACTTGTATGCCATTTTAAGTAGCAGTGATTGCCACTCATTATCATTAGACAAAAACTATTGCCTTTAGAAGGATCCTAATAAGGAAAATGTTCCAGTTAAGTGGAATACATTGTGCTAAGAAACTTCATTACAAGAGAAGATGTCACAGTTGCATGTTGTAATATGATTCTGTTATCTTGTCTTCCTGTGGCATCTGCTCAGATACCTCATAAAGGTGCTCTCTGCTTTGGATGATTTAGTTAGGCTCTCAGTTCATTAATTTTTATTGTCCTTCTGCTGATTCTTTCAGGAGAGAAAGGGTGATCTCTTGTGGTTAAAATGCATCACTAAAGGCCTTATAGTCTGTGCTGGTTTGGGCTGAAGTGGAGTTAACTTTCTTCACAGTGGCTAATATGGAGCTATGTTTAGGATTTGTGCAGAGCACAGGGCTGATAATGTAGAGATTTTTTTTTAAAGTTGCTGAGCAGAGCTCACACAGAGCCAAGGCCTTTGTTGCTTTCCACACTGCCACACTGGCAAGGAAGTTGGGGATGCATGGGAGATTGGGAGGAGACACAGCTGGGACAGGTGACCCAAACTGACCAAAGGGATATTCCATACCATAGGACATCATGCTCAGTATATAAAGTGGGAGGAAGAAGGAGGAAGGGGGGACATCTGGAGTGATGGCATTTGTCTTCCCAAGGAACCGTTATGCGTGATGGGCCCTGCTCTCCTGGAAGTGCTGAACACCTCTTGTCCATGGGAAGCAGTGAATTAATTCCTTGTTTTGCTTTGCTTGTGTGTGCAGCTTTTGCTTTCCCTCTTAAACTGTCTTTATCTCAACCCATGAGTTTTCTAGCTTTTACCCTTCCAATTCTCTCCCCCATCCTGTTGGTGGGGGAGTGTGTGAGCAGCTGCGTGGTTCTCAGTGGCTAGCTGGAGTTAAACCACAATATGGTCTTTCCTGGTTTTATCTGACATTTCTTATTTCACCTTGAATTAGTTACTAAACTCTCGAATTAGTTACTAAACTTTCACTTTGTCTATGAATTGGACATGAACATTACTGCATAACATCAGTGTCTGGAGGTGAAGAGTAAAGTGGGTAGTGCCTATTAATATCATTGGGTAGTAGGTGTTGAAGACACACAAAGTAGTGTCCCTTTAGTTTCTTGCATCTGATTCCTGTGCCTGTTGCACCCTTCGTCCTTTGGGCTGCTCTGCCTACTGTAGGAATCCGTTTCTGGAAACTTTAGCTCACTCCCCCAGCCTTTCCCAAGCACTGTGCATTTCCTCCATGAAAAGCCACTCCCTGTTATTTAACTGGGTTGGAATGTGTGGAAAAAAGACACTTTGTGCTCCTTACCTTGTATGCTTTCCCAGTCTTCTGTTAACTGAAAGCACTGGCTGATATTAGTTTTAAAGCTTTCTACATGGTCTCATTTCCATAAGGAGAAGTGAAGATGTTTTCCATCTGCCTTGCCAGTTGGGTTCACAGGCTGAGATAAGGAGTGATGGTGCAGGTTGTTTCAAAAAATGGAGACCACGGAGTTTCTTTCTATGTTCAAGCTTTGATGTAGTAGCTTGTGTCACTTTATATTTGCCAGCTCCTGTGGATTGGTGTCAGGATGCTGAGCTCATGGTGCGTCTGATCCCATACCATCCTTCAAAATCTGCTGTGTACCTGGATGGTGCATCATCCTCACATACTCATGGTTGCCACAAACTGAAAAATGTGGGGTCAGAAGAGATGTTCTGCATGTCAGAAAACCAACCATGTGAAGTTTGCACCTAATGAAGTGTTTTGCTCTTGCAATACTTTCGACCCTCTGAATTTTTTCCATAGATCATTATATTGTAGCTGCTGGGAGGTATCTTCATACATGAGCTTGTGAAAGAAAATGGGTAGGGTTTTTTGATTGGATGTTTTGTGAGTTCTTGAGTTCACATGGTTATGAGAGCAGGAGGCTGTACTTGGACTTTTTAGTCCCATGTTCCTGTGTGAAAAATAAACAAATTGTGGTGACTGGATGGATTTCCTACTCCTAAAGTTAGTCCTTCTAGGTAAGGTTGGCTTTTGCTTGAGCAATGTAACATGCAACACCACTGAGGACTGCTCAGGGTTAACTACCATTTATCAGACTCATTTTGTATAGCAATTCAGATATTGAAAAGTAGGATCCAGCTATTCCTTGAAATGGGAGTATAAACTGTTTTCCAGGTGTATACATTTGCTTAAGATGTAATAAATAGATGAAGATGGAGGTCAAAGATAATTTGAATTATTCTCTCTTGAAAGTAGGAGCACTTAATTACAGCAAAATAACAAGAAAGCAGCAAAACCTACATGCTTCTATCCAGATTCTAAATTGATACGAAGTCTGGAAAAAAAAAACTCTTTCCAATGAATGGTGAAATGTGCGAAAAATATTTTATGGTCTTTACAGCACTTAGATTTTTAGTTAAAGCAACTTCATTTGTGTTGGGTTTCTGCTAAGTGGCTGAGTCATGGATTGTTTGACTCACATTATCCAGTGGGGATTTGTATGAATTGAAAGTCATTGGAAATTTAGTTTGTTTAGACCATGGGATGTGAATACTAATGGAGAGGGAGGAGGCAAAGAATTTAAAACATGGGTGCAATCCTCTCCTGAGACCCCACCTGGAATACTGTGTGCAGCTCTGGTGTCCTCAACATAAGAAGGACATGGAACTGTTGGAGCAAGTCCAGAGGAGGCCACAAAGTTGCTGAGAGGACCCGAGCATCTCCCCGATGAGGACAGGCTGAGGGAGTTGGGGCTGTTCAGCCTGGAGAAGAGAAGGTTGTGTGGAAACCTCAGAGCAACTTTTCACTATCTGAAGGGCCTACAAGGGAGCCAGAGAGGGACTCTTTGTTAGGAGCTGTAATGATAGGACAAGAGGTGGTAATGGGTTCAAACTGAAGGAGAGAAAGTCCAGGTTGGATGTGAGGAAAACGTTTTTCCCTGTGAGGGTGGTGAGACACTGGCACAGGTTGCTCAGGGATGTGGTGGCTGCCCCAACCCTGGCAGTGTTCAAGGCCAGGCTGGATGAGACCTTGAGCAACCTGATCTAGTGAGCAAGTTTCCCTGCCTATGGCAGGGGGTTGGGAATGGATTATCTGTAAGGTCCATTCCGACCCTTAAATTCTATGATTCTGTGATTAGGTGTTGCAGACCCATGAATGCAGGCAGTGCAGACTTCTCGTTTGCCTCGATCTGTCACTTTATATGCAGAAATACAAAACTGCATTCTGTGATAGTTGAGGTGTCATTTAGTCTTGGTGATTTTGCTGTATGCTCGAGCAATAGCTTGATTAAATGTCTTCAAACTCCTTGAAATACAAATAAAAGCATCAAGTATGGGAGGTGTGTGGTACTGCAGCATGTTTACAGTGGATGAGGAAGGCAGGGTTGGAGCAGTAGCTTCAGACCTGCAGTCACTGGAACTGTAAGTGTAGGTTCTGGACCTCTCATTGTCTTCCTCCCCTGATGGACTCGCAGTTGAAGATGCTGGTTTAGTTGGCAAAGGTGGTTTGGGACTGAACTATGGGATGTTTGAGCATTTAATGCAGCCTTGCCCCAAACTTTATTGCCTATCCCAAATAAACAGCCTTGCTGTTTTACTGCTTTGCACATTGTGTAGTCATTCACGGTGGTGTACAAACAGCTGCCTGTCTTATTTTTAGCTGGTTTGCCCTTTGATCTGCCTTTGCATGATGCAAAGAGCTGTGCAGTGCCAAGAGCAGTATGTGGACATGGAAAACCAGCAGCGTCCTGTGCCTGAGAGAAAGTGAAGTCTGCTGGTTCTGGAGTATGGGCACTGTAGGTGCTAGCACAGGAATCAAATGTTTGGCAACAGCTGGTATATAAATAAGTTCAGGTATCTGACTAAGATGAGGAACTGTGGACAAAGCTTAGATTATTTTTTTTTTAATGATTCCTCTGTCTTTAGGTGAGATTTGGGCTACAAACCCCATATTTACTCTGCCCTGAAAGCTGTAAGAGGTCAGACAACAGCTGCAGTGTCTGGTGTTGGAGTTGCTTTTGACGATCAGATTCTTCAGGCTGTTTTGGTGGGGTGGCACTGAGGAGCTCTGCTGAGGCTGCTGCTGGGTGCTGAGTTTACGATGTTTGTGTGATGTACACCCACTTGTCATGCAGCAGCAAGGACAGCATTGGGCAGCTCTGTGGTGAGCTCTGAAATGAGTATGCAGGAAGGCATGTGGTTTTGTCCTAAAATCTGCTCTGCAATGAAGGGTGGTACCTCAACCAAGCCCAAGAGGTGAGAATGTGCATGGAGAAACGAGAGAAGAGTTACCAGGTACCCCAGACTTTGGATGAGTTTGCATGAAGGTTGAAATAACTGTTTCTTTCACAAGTTTGGGCATCTTCGCTCTTCTCTTTGGCATTTTGTGCAATACTTCTTTAGTTGGGGATTTTTAAGTCCTTAGGGACTGAGCTCTGGCTTGTGTTTCAGCTGAGCCCAGAGGGCAGGAAAAATGTGGAGTGTATTAATTGTGCATTGGATTTTCTCTATGATGTTGTTTTTTTCTCCAGAGGTTTGGGAGGGTGAGCATTAGGAGCTTGTCACTGTGATTTTTTTTGGCATCCTGCTGATTTTAAAATGTATGTGTTTCTCTTCAGCCTATTACCTACAGATTGCAGAGCACTCTGAGGCCAAGGGCAAAGTGAATAAAACAATTTTGGGTATGGCCTATTCTGGATATGTCTCCTTGCAGTCAAGTCCTAGACAGATGCCCCAAGGACGGTAACAGACAACGGGAAGCATCAAAAGAGCTGACAAAATCCAAATGCATTTGGGTGCTTTGGTTGTCGTGCCTTCCTACAGTGGTTCACAGCAGTCAGAGGTGCAATGTATAGCTTCTGTACATTGCTGGGTGGCACAGAGCAGCCAGGAATGTACCAAGGGAGTCTGGCCATGTGTTCATCAGGCAACAACTGACTGCTTAATTTCCACTCTAGTGAATCAGAGGGAAGGAAAGGGATAAAATAATGGGCAAAGAAGTGCACAGGGTTGAGTAACCATGCAGAAAGGAAGGACATTGAGCAGTGCCGGTTGAGAGAAAAGACAGGTATTGCTGTTCATTACTGAAGGTACTGCACAGAAATCTTTGGTGTGGAATGGCATCGCATCAGCAGTGACTGCCAGAAAAGGAACTGGGGAAAAGTCCTGGTTTTCAGGCTGTTGGAAACTCAAGGTCCTCACCTGTTTCTCAAGTTCAACACAACGTGGCTGAAACATGGCTGAAAAGGCAAGTGAATAATACCAATTGGCAGAGTATTAAAATAAGGAAGTTGAACTGTAGCCAAACCAGTGAAAGCTGTTGATGGGTTTTTAGATGTTTCTATCTATGAAAAAGATATTTATAATCACAAAGTGTTTATCCTTTTCCTCTCCCTCCTCAGTTTAGCATGCTCTCTTCTTTCCTGCTGTAGTCTTTCATCAGAAAATTTGAGCTTTACATCAAATACTGATAAAAAGAGAGTGGGTTTTTCTTCTAAAAAGCATTTTATTCACTTTAACATTTGGGGGGTGGGAGAACAGTGGAAGCTAGAAAATTGGCAGAGTTGCATGCCCAAGCCATAGAATTCCCTTTTTTCATACTTGTGAAAACCAGAATTCATCCAGCAAATTTAAGAGCTATAAACAAATCTTCCACCACCCCAGTGGTCACACACTGTGTTATAGCTTTGAAGCTGAAGTTTTGAAGTATCAGATTTTTGGTCTTTGCTCATCTCCAACCCAAGTGAAACCCTTTGGCATGACACATCCTATAATTTGTTGAGTTTTCTAACAATGGTGCACTTTGCATTTCATTTGTGCTTTTCCATTCCAGAGCCTAAGAATACTCTCCCCTCGCTAAAGAACAGAGTGATTAATCATCAGAGCTGTTTGTAAGGGAAAGGCCTGGCTGTGGGAACAAAGTCATAGAGAAAATAGAGAATAAGATGTCTCTATCCCCACTGCTTAAATCACTTGGAAAAATAACTTCTGTACACGTTATGATTTTAAACCATTTGATTCTTATTTATAAAGTTATCTTAGAACTGTATTTTTTCCCCACACTTAAAGTCTGTTTTCCCAGAAAAATTATCAAATTTGTTTTTTAAAGATGCCATAGAGCTGTTCATTATCTATTTCATGTTTTTAGAAATCTCTTAGAATATTAGATCATTTTCACATCTGTTTTCTGCAGGGAAGACTCTTCCAATTTTGTCTTAATTTCGATCCACTAAGGTTATAAAGGATAGTCTAAATAGATGAGAAAGATCTCCAGGAGAGAATCCTTACTAAAATCTGCAGGCAAGCCTGCATTTTAAATCCAGGCTTCAATTTACTTCTCAGCTCTGTAGATCCACAGAATATAAATGTTGATCAGTGCACCAAGTGTTTATGCAAGTCAGCCGCAGAGCGATGGCAGGAGAATGTGCAGAGCCTGTTTGATAAGCTGTTGTCACTTCTTATGCCTTACCCCTCTGCTCTGAATTCTTCCCTCCCTGTTGCT
>NW_008661429.1:97624-108581 GCF_000695815.1 Acanthisitta chloris
TCATGACCTTCTACACGTGCATGGGATTGTTACAAACCTGGGACCAGAGCCAGGGTTGGGAACTACATCTGTTCCTGCTCCCCTATCTCCAGCGTTCGAACAGGCTATTAGGGATTTTGTTCTGGTGCTGCTGCTGCAGTGTGCAGAGAGTGATGCTGGTTTGGGTTGCTGTCTCGTGGCCACGGTGGACAAGACCTTTGCTCCTAGTTTTCCCAGTGTATCCCCCTGCCTGTGCTTTTGAATGGTCTCACTGAACCTGTGTCACCTCTCTTCTCCCAGGATGGATGTTTTTAGGTCTGTGCTGCAAATATAGCTTGTAGACTGAACTGTTTGCAGGGAGGTGGGTGTGAGGAGGAAATCCAAGGCAGTTTGGGGAAGCTAACGAGATGTCTGAGAAGCATCCCCTCTCAGGTGCATTGCCTGGTCTTGCAGTGCTCCAAAGCAGTGATGTTTGTGGGTCTGTTTCATAGCTGAGATGAACAGGTTAAGGTAGCCATTCTGCCCTGTACCTCCAGTGTTATACTATGGGCAGAATTATTGATCAGTAGGGTTAAACATATATTTACTGAGCTGGGAAATATAGCAAGTTCTTCCCTTGAAGAAAAACACTAACATATTTTTCAAAGTCTGCTTGGCCTATAAGGGCAGAACCTTTTCTCTGTGCTTGAAAGGAAGGAGTAGTAAAAACTAATGGAAAAAATGTATTTCCTACTCTGGCTTCTTTCCAGTGGTAATTGTTGCATAGCATACATTTAGAGATAAGATGAAATTGAATCATCATAAAGAGGTAAAATTGCGTTGCCTCCAGTGGGTCTCCACCTGTGTGTGTCCCAAAGGGGTTAGGAAGGTGATGCTGTGATGAACATAGGCTTAGTTGACCGTTCACAGACCCTGGGAAGTGAGGAGAGTTAGCTCTCCAAGCTGGACTCCCCAAGGATGGGAATGCAGTGTTTGCTCTTGTAAATAACTTCTGGTTTTTAGCATGACAATGATTTTGATGAATAAATGTATGCCCTCTATCTACTCCTGAAGGTTTAGATGTCCTGGCAGAAAGTGACTTTTGTGCCTGAATGAATGTGTATGTAAATCATTTTATGTCAGTAGCTTTACTTTTGCCCTGCTCCATAAAAATTCACTGCTGTAAGGGCTTCTGCATAATGGGCTTTTGAAGCCCAAACAGTTCAATTGCCAGGAATTGTATTTACAACAGAAATTCAATCAGACCATCAATGACACTGAAGTATCTTGATGCTGTCTGTTATTTTGGCAATTGCCAGTGGAATTCCCCGTATAGGGAAATCCAGTAAGTGTATTGTCTGTCTCGTGTATAATTTTAAGCCAGTCTGAGAATTCTGTGATACCATTAGATACCATTTTTCTAATAATTTTATATAGGTTTGGAGTAGTTTCTAGGAGGCTTCTTTGGAACCTTCTTGAACACCTCATTGAGAAATCTTCCTAGGATTTTCTGTAAGAATTATCCCTAGGTGATGTTGTAAGTGACTTGAGGATACTCGGAAGAACTAAGAAGGGCCACTTCTGCATGACTCATTTGTGATATTGGGTTACAGGTGTTGGTTGTCTTTGAGCTCTGCACATGCAAGCTGTATCTTGGAATGTTGCCAAAGTAATGTGGTAGTGACAGCAAAGTCATTCATACTGGCTGAAATTACATTGGACTTCTTTCTTTTTATCCACTGTAGGTGTTCTCTGCCTGCCGGACAGCTTGAACCTTCACAAAGACCAGCAAAGGTCAAACAAGCCCGGGGAGGTGCAGATGTTCAGCCAGTCAGAGCTAAGGACCATCGAGCAGTCTTTACTTGCCACACGCGTGGGGAGCATTGCTGAACTCAGTAAGTACAAGGCTGTCGATAAGGTTTGGATTACTTTACTCGAAGCAAAGCCAATTGCATTGCCTGGTTCTGCAGAGGAGAGATGAGGGGGCATGTATAATGTTGAAGGAGATGCGGGGCCGATCTAACTGTGTTCATACTCTACAGTGAATTTGGAAGCTGAAGCCATAGGAGGAAAGAAGTCTTTTGCAGGCTTATTTGCATACACTGCTCTCACTCTAAAAGGTGAAATATGCTTTATTTCATCTTCATCTTTGAGTGCACCCTCAGCAAGTTCACTGACCACACCAAGCTGTGTGGGGCAGTCACAGCTGGAGTGAAGGGATGGGACATCTAGAGGGACCTTGACAGGCTTGAGGGGTGGAACAATGCAAACCTTATGATGTTTAACAAAATGAAGTGCAAGGTCCTACATCTGGGCCAGGGCAATCCCAGGCACAGCTACAGGTTGGGTGGGGAAGGAATTGAAACCAGCGTGAGGAGAAAGACTTGGGAGTGACAGTGGATGAGAAGCTCACCAGTGTGAGGTAGTCCAGAAAGCCTGGGCAGCAGGTCAAAGGAGGTGATTCTTCCCATCTACTCTGCTCTTGTGAGACCCATCTGGAATACTGCATGCAGTTCTGGTGTCCTCAACACAAGAAGGACATGGAACTGCTGGAGCAAGTCCAGAGGAGATCACAAAGTTGATAAGAGGACTTGAGCGCCTCCCCTATGAGGACAGGCTGGGGGAGTTGGGGCTGTTCAGCCTGGAGAAGAGAAGACTGTGTGGAGACCTCAGAGCAACATTTCAAGATCTGAAGGGGCTACAAGGGAGCTGGAAAGGTACTCTGTATTAGGAGCTGCAGTGATAGGACAAGGGGCAATGGGGACAAATTGAAGGAGGGGAAGTTTAGGTTAGATATTAGAAAAAGGCTTTTCCTGTGAGGGTGGTGAGACACTGGCACAGGTTGCCCAGGGAGGCTGTGGCTGCCCTAACCCTGTCAGTGTTCAAGGCCAGGCTGGATGAGCCTTGGGCAACCTGATCTCCTGAGGTGGTGTCCCTGCCCAGGGCAGGGGGTTGGGATGCAGAGCATAGGAAGCTATGAGTCGGAAAGCAGAAACATTCAGACAAAAACGGATGATTTTCTTCTGAGGTTTGTCAGAAATACTGTCAAGTATTTTTTTCCTGAGGTCTCTAATGAAATTTTTTTGGGGGAAATTAAAAGTACTCAAATCCATGAAGGTACAGGCTACCCAACTTACTGTTGTTCTTATTACTGAAGTCTGTGTTACCAGCATCATATAGAACATGCACAGGGATCTCATGTTAATTTTCTGGGCACTTTCTGTAGCAATGTGAGTCTCCTCAGTAGCTCCATCATATCATCACTGTTCAGTTTCGTGCTGTTCATGATCCATGTGGATGCACCAGGGATGTTTGTCTACAAGCCACAAGATGAATTTCTGTTTTCATCTTGCTAATTTTAATTTGCTCTGGTGAAACGTCACCAAGTCAAGAGCACTTATATGTCTTAGTGTGAAGTGTTGCTCTGTCTCTGGAATTTGGTGTTATTCAAATTAAGTAATTTATGCTCATTTATTTCACAAGCATGAAACACAACAGTACTGTCTGTGTGCCAGTTAAATTATGCATGATGCGGCTCTCTTGCTTAAAGTACATATGGTTGGGTTTTAATAAGTAAGTAAACTAAACTGTGCATATTTCAGGGTGGGTGGATTTTTTTAGTCAAGATTTTCCCTGGACTTTGGTATACAACCCCTAAAACCAGAATCCTTAGTTAAAGCACCCTCTCCCCTCTTTAAATTTACTTTCCAGAATTCTGTCTTCTCTGAGTAGTCCTACCTTAGATTGAAACACTTGGTTAGTAGGGTTTGCTTTCCATACATCTGTTGACTGCAAACACAGGCAAAACACTCTTCAGGGTGGCCAGTTGGAAGAACAGAGTATATCAGTGGGAGTTAGATGCAGCTGTTGGATAGGTTGGAATCTCCAGGAGGTTGGTTGCCCTCCAGAAAGCCCTCTGGCCAACCATCTTGGGATCCTCCCTGACTGCTGCAAGCAGATGCATGTTGGGAAAACAGCAGTGGAAGGAGCAGTAACTGGCAAAGTTGCAAGGTTTGATGTGCTCCATTGGGTAGAAATCTTTGTTATGCTGGTGCAGAGTTCAGAACTGAGCTGTGAAACGTGAAGGGAGGTGCTACGTGTTGGTGGGCTCTGAATTTGGGAGGAAAAATTATGAAATGGAAGAAGAGCGGAGGGGTGAGGGGGGTACAAAGAGGTTTGCTCTTTGTTCAGTGCTTGTATATCTGTCTTTGGCTTCAGCAGAGGCTGTGAGCCAGAGGTTACAGCAAAACCTCTGCCATCGAGGGAGGATGGGGAACCGCAGCATGGAGACAGAAATGCAGAGCAGGGAGGAGAAGCCGGGGGGAACACCTGGGGATCATAGCAGGAAGGCAGGGAGGGAGTAGGTGAAGGAGGATTTATTGTTGGCCTGATGGTGTGAGGGGGATGGAGGGCTTTAGAAGTGACATTGTGAAGGGAGAGGATATGGCAAGTATTGGCAGGGAGAAAGTGAGATGTGAGGGAAGGCTTAGATAGGGAAAAGCCCCTGCTCTTGTGGGGATGACTAAAGGTGATGAGGGAGACTCTTTGGATAGGAGGGAATTAAGAGGACAGCACTTGTGAAGAGGAGGAGATAGCAACCAGGACTGACAAGGGCAATCCCTGAGTGTGTGTCTGCAATGTCCCATCACTTTATAATAGCCCTGGAGCCAGGACTTCATTTGTTCTCTTCAAAAGAGCACAAAAACCAAACAACAACAAAACAAACAAACAAGCAAAACCAAGGGCAAAGAGAGATCTTGCAATAAAGCAATTTATTTTTATCTCGGGGGGAAAAAATAAAATTTAAAAAAGCAATTCCAATTGAGTGAGATTTCCTACAGTTTACTGACATTAATAATTGAAGTATTGCAAGTGCACAGAGTAACTAGAGTTATCAAGTGCCTGGATGCAGAGGAAAGGCTTTCCCCTGCTCTCATTTCTACCCAGCATCCTTGCACGCAGCCGTGTGGCCAGCTGCCAAGGTGCTGGAGGCTTTGAGACCAGGAAATCAAATCTGTCCCCTGGAAGACAACAGCTGGCAAAAGGGGCCTATTTTCTGCCCAGCACTTGCATTTCGACTCATGTCTTCTTAATTTCTTCGGAGTCTTGTCCCAGGTGAGAAATAGATTCACACAGTGGAAAGCTTTGGATCGTGTGGAACCTTCACCTTGCCCTACATGTGGTGGCCCTCATGTGTCTGGTCCCTTTGTTTCTTCTTATGTTATGTCAGTTTATTAGAAAAGACCATCTGGGTGAGCTGCATCTCCCCAGAAGGTGATGGAGGCAGGAGGAAATTGGGGAAAGGTGGGATGGCAGATATGGCCATGGAGGGAGGACAGCAACCCCTGGGAATGCTGCAGAGGAGGAGGTTGGCCCAGGCTGCTATTGAGGGGTCCTCATGGCCAGACAGGTGCAACCAGACTCATGGATGCTGCTTTGGTCCCCATCAAACCCTGCTTGCCTGGTGCTTCTGCTCTCATCTCCCAGCCTTAGCAGGCAGCAGGAGCTGATCCTTGCTGGGATAGCCCTGCCTTGGCTGGTGGTGACCAGGTGAGGTGGTGCCACTGGCCCTGGGGTGCTCTCCTGAAGACAGAAGAAGAGGCGATGTTGCTGACTTAGGGGAAAAAAATAATCAAAGGAAGGTTTCATCTCCAGGACTTAGGAGGAGAATGTAAATAGACACCTATTTCTGCACACAGTTACAGCACTAATGTGTGATTCTAAAGCAAAGGCTTAAAAAATTCATGTGAAACCTTATTCATTAAAATATAATGAACATGGCACAAGGTTAAAGAACAGCAATAAATCTGGCCTATGTTATATTGGCATTTAGTATTCAGGAACTGTAATTGCCTACTACAGTGTGTTTTAAAATAATGTAATTTCATTTGAAATGCTTCTTTTATAGAGAACATTGGGAAGAACTGAAGCACAGCAAAAATAATAGGATTTTAAACAGTAGCCTGACACTGTTGAAACCCAGGGAAAATATTTCATAGAACTTTTATCATTTCCAATTTTTTTCCCATTTTTTTCCCTGAAGTCTCCTGTATTTCTAGAGAAAAAGGAGAATAGATCTATTTGAGTTTCTTTCAGAAAGTTTTGGGATTCTTCTAGATTTCTAGTTCTTCTCTTTCATTTCTTCCCCTTTCAGAATGGGGAAAAATAAGTAGACCGAGTAGAAAAAGGAAGATTAGGGAGGGTTTTGGCTGTGGAGAGATCCCATGATACTGCATTTTGACCTTTGAATATTTTTCCTAACTTCTTTATATGCATGTTTGCAATCCACAGACATTTATGTTATATTTGACTGCATAACACTCCAAGACACCTATTCATCATCCATCTAAAAATACCACTATTGGCTTGGAGACTAAATGCAGAGGGATGAGGCTCACAACTGGAGGTCATTGCTATTTTGCTGGATGAAGGAGGACACTAAAACTCTTGTCTGACAAGACAAGGCAGAGCAGAGCCTTAAGTTGAGTTGGGCAACAGTCCTGGCACCAAGAAATTCTCATCCCTCATTGCCTTGGGTTAGAGACTGTGAGGTGTTAGTGTACAGCTGAGCTGGGACAACCACCCTGTGCTGAGGTGCAGGCATAGGGCTGTAGAAGATTGTGTCTCTCCAGCAGCACAGAGGGATAAACTGTGGCTTAGAAAGGCAGAGCAGAGCCTTAAGTTGAGTTGGGCAACAGTCCTGGCACCAAGAAATTCTCATCCCTCATTGCCTTGGGTTAGAGACTGTGAGGTGTTAGTGTACAGCTGAGCTGGGACAACCACCCTGTGCTGAGGTGCAGGCATAGGGCTGTAGAAGATTGTGTCTCTCCAGCAGCACAGAGGGATAAACTGTGGCTTAGAATGTTATCCAAAGCATGTCTTCAGGTTAGAGCAGAAAACTGGTACTTGCTTTGAGTGCAAAAATGGCCAGTCTGCTGTGGATTTCCTGGGTGAAAAGTTTGCTGCCCAATCTTGTGCAAGCCACACTGGCTGATGCTGGTGGTGTTACTCTGAGTGTTAACCACAGCAAATAATCATCTTAAGCTATGATAATCTGAAGATGCAAATGCGACTTAACACTGCTATCTCAGAGCTTTTTTGCTTTTGAATGGTGTTTAATTTAGAGGGATTCCCAGATGTGATGTTCAGGCTGGTATTTCCTCCCTGTCACCACTCAGGTCTCAGCAAGGTTTTCCTTTTTGTCATTGGAAGAACACCACACTTCATCCCCTCCTTTCATTCTGTGTCATCCTCTCTTTGCCTCTGTGGTGCTGAATGTTTGTATTTCCAAAATAACAGCCTCCCAGTAGATCTTGGCGCACTTCTAGGGATAAAAGGAAGGGTTACTGCTGAAGTGTAAGTAGGAATGTGATTGCACATACTGATATGGTTTTTCCTTTCTCCTCACAGCCCCAGCCGAGGAGTTGATGAAAGTCAGCATCCCCTCCCTTGCCTTTTCATCTAGGCTCAATGCTTTGCAGCCAACAGGAAGGAGCACTGCAGGAGCCATACAGATTGATTTATGTGTTCTAAATAAGAGGTTAAACCTAGGCTTAGAAGCAAATGCCAGGGTAAAGGTGCTTGCTGGAAGGGTGTCATCTGTGAGTGTTGTCCTAAGTGTTCTGCTTATTTACTGCAAGAAAAGCCCTGTTTGTCAGATATATTTCTCAGACTAAGCAGCACCATAGAGAAAGGCCAAAGCTTATTCCCTGTGAATGGTTTGGTTCACACAGCACAGTGCTGAACTAAGCAGAGGTACTAGCAAACCTCAGATGGTTCAGATGATATTGCTCCCTCCAGTGTAGGGTTTGGCCATAGGCTGACAGCCTGTGTGTCACTCCTCCAGATAGGGTGATACTTCTCACAGTTTTTGAGTGTCGTCTGCTGGGTTATTACACAAGATCCCTGGGTCTTTGCTCTCCCACTGCTTTCTGGGCCTCTACTTTGTGATTCTTCCTTGCTGTTATCCATATATCACCTGCTCTGTGTGTAAAAGTTGAAAAAAGAGAAGTTGTGAAAGTGCCCCTCAACAGAGAGCACAAGACAGATTAATGCAGTGCTTAAATGCTAGGTGTTTTCTTGCCTTTATGAAGGGCTAACTGGTTGCAGGTTTCTCTAGCTGCTGCCCCGTTCCCCTTGCAGCCCTCTGCAAGTGATGAACCTCAGATGGACCTCCACTCGCTGTCTGCATCTGTGCACAGGAAGGGTTGGGGGTTACAGCCCCAAACAATGCCCTGCTTTTCTTCTCTTCCACCTGATATATCACTGTCATAAACCGTAAGGCAATACATTTATTTATCAGCTGAAACAAAGTGTGAGGCAGTATAATATGAAAATACTAGTCTACCCCTCCTCAGGCTTTATCTTCCCTTTGATTGCCCTGTTGATTGGATTTATCTCATGGGTTACAATGTCAGTACAGGGGCAGCTGTTGCTTGCCTGGATCCCCATTTGCTGTCAGCACTCCTTTGGAGGTTCCCTGCATGGGTGAGACTCAGCCCCCCTTACCTCCCTGGAGGGGGAGAGCCCAGGGTGTTTTTCATAGAATCATAGAATTTTAGGGGTTGGAATGGACCTTACAGATCATCTAGTCCCAACCCCCTGCCCTGGGCAGGGACACCTCCCACCAGGCCAGGTTGCTCAAGGCTTCATCCAGCCTGCCTTTGAACACTGCCAGGGTTGGGGCAGCCACAGCCTCCCTGGGCAACCTGTGCCAGTGTCTCACCACCCTCACAGGAAAAGACTTTTACCTAATACTTGACCTAAATTTCCCCTCTTTCAATTTGTGCCCATTGCCTCTTGTCCAGTCACTGCAGCTTCTAACAAAGAGTCCCTCTCCAGGAGTTTTGTTCTTCTGGGTCTTCTACCTCCTGTTTTTAAGCCTACTCATGGCTTGAGTAGGCTTGAATAGGGATGATTAGAGGCAAAAAGGCATTGTCATGGTGGATAGAGAGTGCTAGAGTTCCCACCCTCCACCAACTTTCCCCAATACACCGATGTACTGGCTCAGAACTCTCCCATACACATCATCCCTGAGATCCAGACTCCTGTTCCCCCTGAAGTCCTGCATCACAGCACACTCAGGGTTCCAGCAGCATTTTCCTTTCCTTAGGTTTGCAGTCCTTCCTGTCCCTGCTGTGCAGAGCACGGGCAATCGGTCAGGCCAGGGTGAGCACTCTTCGGCTGGCCTGCTCAGCTGTGGGGGGGCTCTTAAATTCAACATTTGAGGACATGGGCTTATGTCAGGCCAAAGAAAATCCAGTAACAGTGGTCCATAAGGCAGTGGCAGTCCCCAGAGGAAAGGCTCTGCCTTAGGTTGGCACATCATCCACTCTCCTGTACATAGCAGTGGTGAGGCCCCACCTCAAATGTTGTGTTCAGTTCTGGGCCCCTAACTGCAGGAAAGACATTGAGGTGCTGGAATGTGTCCAGAGAAGGGTAGTGAAGCTGTTGAAGGGTCTGGAGCACAGGCCCTTTGAGGGGCGACTGAGGGAGCTGGGGGTGTTTAGCTTGGAGAAAAGGAGGCTCAGTGGTGACCTTATCACTCTCTACAACTACCTGAAAGGAGGTTGTAGCCAAGTGGGGGTCGGTCTCTTCTCCTAGGTAACAAGGTACAGGACAAGAGGAAATGGCCTCAAGTTGTGCCAGGGGCGGTTTAGATTGGATATTTGGAAAGTTTTTTTCATGGAAAGGGTTATAAAGCATTGGAACAGACTGCCCAGGGAAGTGATGGAGTCACCATCCCTGGAAGAGTTCACATAATGTGTGGATGTGGCACTCGAGGACATGGTTTAATGGTGAACATGGTGGTGGTAGTGGGTTAACGGTTGGACTTGGTGATCTGAAATGTCTTTTCCAACCTTAATAATGAGTCTATGAACAGCTCCAACATCCAAGTTAAAGCTTGTTTTGTTGACATGGCTTAAGGGGAATCAAAGAGAAACATCATGCTTGCTACGTTGGGTTGGAGATTTTTAAGGTAGAAGTGTTCTTATAATAGGTGTGTGAACTTGAGAAGGTTTAATTATTGTTGTGGCTTTTTTATGGGATGCATCCAATCCCTAATTTATCAGTCTTCAAGGCTTCAAAGGCTTTGCAAACACTAAATTGAATACAAACACTTACTCTGTAATATAAATAGATGGTTCTTGTGATGCTGGGATAAGTGAAGATAAAAAGGTTAAACGATCTGTGGGAGTCCACAGGGAAGCCACTGTCAGGAAATGAGCTGCTCCCATCCTGGTCCTCTCTTCTGAATTCTGAGTTTGGGACCACAGTGCCTTCTTTTGCTCTGCTGTGGGAGAGATGAATGGCTGTTGGGAGAACAAGAGGTTGCCTGGGAGAGCAGATTCACATAGGGGCACAGCGTGGGCCACTGGAGATGGCAGAGCTGTGGAGGTTTCCACAAGGAGAGCTCAGTGGGGAATTTATTGCATGTTGGATGCCCCATTGTCTATGGGTTATGGTACCTCAAGCACACTCACAGCCTGAGGCAGCTGGCTCTAGCATCTGGAATATACAGTGTGCCAAGAATAGCTTCACTTTGTTGTGTTTGAAGATACTTTGTGCTAAGACATGCACACAATGAATACATTCTAAACACTTTCTAGAGTGCAGCCACCCTAGCTCTGTTGACACTCCTTTCCTGGTGTAGATGCGTCATCTTGAGTTAATGATAGAAAACCCTCCAGTAAATCATTTGAGGCCGAGTTTTGCTCAAGCGGCTTTTGCTCAGCTGACTTTTGAAACATAGAGATTGATGTACCACTGGAGGCAGAGGAAAGCAAAGGAACAGCACAGCTGAAATCAGGAGTATGGGAATGGCTCAGGCAGCTGAGTGAGCAGGTGGCTGGAGGCAATCTGCTGTGCTACAGTAGAGACAGTTCAACTACTTGTGTTCACCCTTGTTGATGTGCTTACAGGTGTATGCCAGGATGAACCCTAGCAATGTATCACTTTGGTGCAGAAACCAGAGGCAACAGAGAGGTAGAAAGGGAAA
>NW_008661429.1:108600-109024 GCF_000695815.1 Acanthisitta chloris
ATGTAGAACGGCCATGGCTACCAGGTAACAATCTGATTAAACAGACCATGGTTTATTATCAGAGTTATAATTCATGTTTTCAATACAGTCTCCTCAGAGCAAAACCATAGATCCAAGACTTTTATATTGAAATGTGAAATGAATCCAGGTCAGGAAAATGAGTTTTGCACCTGGCTTACATGCTTGTAAGGAGGACAGGCTTTAGAAACTGCTGACCATGACATGAAGTTGGCATCTAGAGTGCAGCTCCCTGGTGGATACTCCTTTTCATGGTCTAGACGGGACATGGGAAGACGTTAAGGGCTCTTACAGGCACAATTCCAGCCTTTGGCTCTGGCCTCATCTTTGCAGGAGAAAATGTTCACACAGGTAGCACAGCAAAGCAGTAACACTGCTTCTATCATAGAATCATAGAATCAGCCAG
>NW_008661430.1:0-13229 GCF_000695815.1 Acanthisitta chloris
TGCTTCTCCTGCTCCCCGTGCTCCTCCCGCTCCCACGCCTCCTGCTCCACTCCCCCTGCTCCGCCTCCTGCGCCCCCTGCTCCTCCCGCTGCTCCGGCTCCGTGCGCGGGGCACAGCGACCACCTCTGCCTCCCGGCACCGTGCGCGGGGGGATCGGCACCTCCTCCTCTTCTTCTTCTTCCTCCTCCTCCCAGCCCCTTCCCCAGCGGTACCAGGAGAGCACGGGACCTCCTCCTCCTCCTCCTGGCACTGTGCGCAGGGAGATCGGGACCTCCTCCTCCTCTTCTTCCTCCTCCTCCCGGTACCGTGCACAGGGGGATCACAGCTTGTCTCCTCCTCCTCCTCCTCCTCCCGGCACCTTATGCAGGGTCCCAGGAACTCCTCCTCCTCTTCTTCTTCCAGTTCCTCCTCCTCCTCCTCCCAGCCCCTTCCCCAGGGGTACCAGGAGAGCACGGGACCTCCGACCCCACTAGCAGCTGTGGCTGGGGGCGCCCCCCCAGCGTGTCCCTCCTTCTCCAGCACCGGGACGGGCAAAGCACAGGTGTTTGTGTCGGGAGGCATTGCAGGATCTGCCCCCTTTACCCTGCTCACAAACGGATGTGTGGAAGGGACAGCTCACTCTCTCCCGCTGGTCTGAAGCTTTAATTTGTTATGTTTGGATGTTGGTTTGGTTTGTATGATTAAAACAAGTATCAAGGGGGCAGGGTCTGTTAACATTAAGGAGTGTGTTCTTGCTACTGCCTTGTCCATGTTTTCCAGTCATGTTACCTCCTTTGCTCTTCTTTTCTACAGGAAATCCATATGATGAAGGCTCAAACATGAGCAATCACGATCAAGCACTCAGACTAAGGAAAACTACCAAAGCCCAAGTCTGACTGCTCCTCTTACAGCATCTTGCTGCTTTAAGCACCTCCACACACACAGAGTACGTAGAAAACTCCCTTTGCCTCTCCTCCAGCACTGCACACTCAACAGATGCTACCAGAGCCAAATTGCTCAGTGAAAATTGGGCTCCTTTAAGCCACAGGATAAAGAAAACCAACCCCAAGTTGGAAGTCACAGGCATCAAACAGCTACATGCCAACACCTCAAACTAAAATGTACTAGAAAAGTCAGTTTAGTTTTACCAGTCTTTTTTTCCAGCTAATTTCAGTGTTCCTTCATAGCAGTATCCCAAATCTCATGTGGCAGTGGGGTGTACAGGGCTGGACTGTTGCTTGCCTGATCAAATGCACTGATGGCAGCTAAATTTGACAGTAATTCCTCATGGTAATTCCACCTGTTCCTCCTAATGATCACTACCATCCTGAACTCCAGGCTGGAGGTCAGTTGTAGTTTTATTTCAGGATTGTATGCCTTTAGCCACCGTGCTGGAATTCCAGCAGCAAATGTGAGGAGTGAAATGCACAGCCTGGCACAGCTCCAGGATCCAAGCAGTGATTTGCATGATGACTTTCTCAGGCTTTAGCCAGTTAATACTCATTAGCTATTAGCAGGAGGTCGTTTGTTATCAAAACAGGAGCAGAGAGATGTAACTACCACTGCACACACCAGCAGTGAGCAAACAAATATGTCATGTTCCCTGCAAAATGATGAAAGGGGGAAAACACACCCCAATTCCCTTTAGAGTCCTCTGAGGTGAAACTCAGGATGACTCGACCCAACTCAAAGGAGCACCACAAGGAAGGACAGGTGGAAATATGAGGAGCCAAGCACAGAGAGGGTTCAGTAACTTAACATGTGTGGTACAGAGAGTCACCCAAGGTGTGGAATAAACCCCTTCTATCCTTGTATCAAACCTCTGCACATTTATAGCAGAGTTTTGCCTGTGACACCAAGCACTGAGTGGGTTTTACCTGTAAAAGGAGACAGCAACTCCCCTGGGTAATATTCTGAGACTGTGACAAGGCCAAGAGATGAAACTGCCTCTCGTGTGCAGGATACACCTCAGCCATCCTGCACTACTCCATGTTGTAGCTGAGTCTTTGGTCACAGGCAAGCAAAACTGCTTGGTTTGATTGCTCCATGTACCTGGAGAGGACAGATCTGTTCTTAATGTGATGCTTTAAGCTGCTCTTCCAAGATTAATCTGACCTTCTCCCCACTTGGCCAGTCTCCCTTAGCAATGTTAAAACACACTTTTACAACACCCAAGTGTCTGTAGCTCAAAACACACAGACACAACTCCTGGCCTGATTTTAGTTGCAGGTTCTCCTCTACACCTTTTTTGCAGAGGGTTTGGCAAGGAAATGTCAGTTTGAAGGTCAGAGTGTGGGAGCTCTACATCTAGCACATTTCAGCTCTGCACAGAACATCCATGACCACAAACCACCACTGAAACAAAGGAAATTGAATCTTCTCCCCCAGCGTCTCAGCAGACAGGCAAGGAACAAGAAACCACCTCCAGAGTCCTAGGGGTTTTTCAATAAGCATTTTTAAAGCACAATGAGATGAGGCCATTAAAAATGCATCTCTTTCCAGCCCTTATCCCTTGGGAACGGATGTGTGTTGGGATTTGGATAAAAGGGTATACTGAGCTTCAGCTGGAAGGATGTTCTTGTACCTCCTAGTCCCCCAAATCCACTCCTCATCTCCCAAAACCCCAGGAGCTGAAAGCAGGTGTGCTTAGGAAAGCCCTAGTACAGGAATCATAGAGGTTCCAAGTTCCTGGAAAGGAGTTTGAGTTTCCACAGGGTCCCTGTCCAACTTGTTAGCACAAGGCTCATGGAAAGACCTATCCCATTGCTGATCCCACCAAAGCTTCCAAGTGCCACAGTCCCTGACCCACACCTGTCCAGTTCTGCCAGTGACCAAAACAACATGGCATGGCAGAGCCACCACTGGCAGTAATGTTTAACTCGACCCAGCACCTCCCAGTACCTGGCAATTTGGGAAGACTGGACTTTTCCTCTTGCTTTCCAAGCACTCTTGGAGCTGACACTCATAGCTCTCCTTTCACAACATCATGGGATGAAGCCTCTAGTCACCTGCAAGCTAAAGAACTGACAGAAATAAGTGCTTGGAAAACAGCAATGTTTATTCCTAACAGCATTTTTATCTGTCTCAACAGCTTTTTTTTCCCTCCCTCTCCTATACAAGTCTACATGGACAGAATTTGGGCTGTGGCATGAGTCTCACCCAGGGTTTGGAGGCTGCCAAGACCTGCAGGACATGAATGTAATCACATTTCATCATTCACAGCACTAGAATCATCCCACCCCTGGTGGTTTTGAACATGGCATTTGGAACATCCCTGCCCTGCTCTTCCAACCTTGGCAGGATTTACAGCAAAGGCCTCGTGAACTCAGATTGACCTGCACAGACTCCAGGTCTTTTGGGAGTGCAAGGAATTCCATACAAGGTTGAGGCTGTGGCAGCCCAAACCCTGCACTCCCCACAGCTGCACACATGCTCCCAGGACAGCTTCTTCCTTGTTTGGGCAAACCTTTCTGCAGGCACTGTGCATCCCAGTTCAGCTCCTGCTTCCCTGAGTTACACTAACAGCAGTTTCAGATCAAACAACTGGCAAAGCCATCATACATCATCTTTCCTCAAGGTGCTGCAGCACTGCCTTTTCCCCCACCATTACAGTGATTTCTAGCAGCCAGAAATGCCATTTGAGTTCTGCCTAGTGACAGTTCAACTGGTTCCTAAGGCATATTGGCATAAGAAGCACACAATTCCCACTCTGCATGTTTGGGGGCTAAGCTTATTAAAGGGGAATAAGCTCATGTTGTCTTCCTTCCTTTCATCTCTCCCTCGTGCCAGGGTAGCATTTCAGGATGAAAAGAAATCCCAATGCACTCAACAGCTTGTACAACACCATTTCAGTGGCACACAGGCCAGGGGCATGATTCCTGCAGCAATTAGCTGCAAAGCAAAGTATTCAAAACTACACCCGAGTTCATCAGCTCCTTCTCTTGCTCACCAGACTCCTAGAGCTCCAGATTTACAGCACTCCAATTTTCCAAGCACAGATTTCTGCAGGAGCATGTGTTCCTCCACACTCTCATTGCTTGAGAGCACACTCAGCAGACTGAGAGCTTCTGATTCAAGCTCACCTGTGTGTATATGCATGAGCATCACTTGTTTGAAACCCACCCATCAAAAGGGCACAGATTTTTCCATGATGGATAGTAAAGCCTTGGAAATAAGGCAAGAAAACAGAGAAGAGACCTATGCAAAGTTATCACAGGTTTGGCTTTTCTACAGCAACAGGTGATTTACCTTCATGTTGCTCCTTCTGGGTCACAAACAGCACATTACTATTGTACTACCTCATATTATTCCTTACCTATGTAATCCCTTAGTGATAAAGACACTCTTAGCTTACACACAGGCACAAAAAGGGTGAGACAACACTCCTGTCAAACACTGTCCGACCTCCCGCTAAAATCCAGGGTGTTAATCACCTGCTGGATCCAGCTGGGACACACCTGAGTCCAGAGCCAGGTCCTCACCCCATGTGTCCTGTTCATCCCCAGCACAAAGTCCAAGGGGGAAAAGGTGGCAGCACCAGGGAGGTGCTTGCAGAGGATGCTGTCCTGGGGTTAATGAAGTGAGACAGGCGACAGGTGAGGAGCTTATGAAACAGATCGATTATTTTTCATTAGAAAAACCAGCCCAATACAACCTGTCAGAAGCAATCAAGCCTTTGGCTGCAGACTGAATAGTGACTAGCTCCACTCATGGACTAGTCAGCACACAGCAATCAGTTACCTGAGGCACAGGGTGGAGGGGAAAAACCCCACAAATCTGAAACACTTGGGAAAAACCCTATTTCTTCTTGTCTACCTACCCTCTCTTCTGAAACTGGTGCTCCAGACCAGAAACTCCTAGACATCAGCATGAGGGAGCTAAAAACTCCTCACTCTACAACTGAAACTCATGCAGAACAAAGGAACGAGGAGGAAAAGTGTGTTCAGGTGGATATTCAAGCGCACTGGCATTGCTTTTTCCACATACAACCTAAGTAAGTCTCCTAAGTCAGGATGGAACCTTCCTTTACACCCCAAAGAGAATTTCCTGATCCAACTCACATAATCCAGAACCTACCAGCATGGCCTAACACGACCCTGCCAAACACCCTGACTGGCAGCAGTCAAATGCTTCACATGGGAGCTAAAAGCATTTCCATGCAGATGTATCTCAGCAACCCCTCAGGAAAACAAGCTCTGCCTCCAGTAATAGGAATGATTTAAAGCCACAAACCGTTCCAGATTGGGATCAGCTCATCCCTCCCATAAATAGCCAAACCTTTCGGGAAACATCTTATAATTGAGGGTGCAGTGTGACTAACATATGATTAGCAACAGAGCCCCAAAACCAAACAACCAGGAGAAATTCTCTTTCCAAACCAGTGCAGGTGGGAAGAGCAGGAGCACCACCTCCTGGAAAAAAACGGGATAGAGCTCCTGCTCGCCTGTTTACACTCCAGAACGAGGCTGGAGGAAAACAAGGGAAGCAAACAATAAGTCAGAGCATGAATGAATCAGCCTGAAGGAAGTCGGTTCACATTACAAGCACAGCCAAGCTAAGTCACTGAGCCCATCAAGAACCATAGGAAATGGACAAGGAAGTGACACTTGGACTTTGGAGCTTCATCCCAAAACATTTGGAGCACAATTCTGCCCAGGGTGGTGCAAGCAAACCACTAACTGCTTGGATTCTCTGAGAGGCATCACGTCAGTCATGCAGAGGTGAAACTGCACGAGCAGAGAGAGGAGGGGCATGGTCACTCCTCCCACAGAACACATCCAATTTTTCCTTACAGACAGTTTTCCTTGGGTTTGACAAGATGCTCGTTTGGGACCATGTTTCACGCTACACAGAATTTACAAATGAAAATCACAAGTTCCATTTATTTCTCCCTTTCAAGTATGATGTGAGTGACACCATTTGCTTTCCAAGCTTGATCATCAGCTCTACAGGAAATGAAAGACATCAGGTACTAACAGGGTTTTGGACAGGTTTTTCTTCTTCAGCATCATCACCATCATCTGCATTTTCTCCTTCTTCTTCTACTTTCTCTGCCTGAGGTAGAATTCCATCAGCAAGCCTTCACTGGTTGAAGATCTGATGACCAGCTTCCGCACAATAGGATCTAGAAGACAGAGAACATCACCAATCTGGTCACTCTACCCTTTTTCACATCCCCAGGCTGATTTATCTCAGTGCTAATCCCTTCTGTGTCAAGCACATGACCAGAACCCCAAGAAACACATCCCTCAGCCCAGAGTTAACCATCCTCCCTGACCATTAGACTGAACTAACCTGGTGCAATTCACTTTGAAACCCACTGAGAACAAAGCCAACAGCCCTTTCTGCAGCTATTTATTACACTCAAGTCAACCAACCCCTTCTCCTTTCCATTTAGCCTGCTCAAGGCATGTGTGTGTGGCTTTTCCTGGTCTGGTCTCTGCAGCCACTATCAACAGCATCACTGGGAGAGATGCAGGACGATTCTTCTGGCAATTAGCAAAGTGTTAACACAAAGTTGTTTCCTTAGCTTGCACAAGGCTATTCTTCCCTGAAATGCTGTTGATGAATCACCACTTCCTCTCCAGCTATGCAGTGCCCCTTGTTTAAAGCTCACATCATTACTCCTTTGTAACTCCTTTTGCTAAGGAATTAAAAGCACATTAATAGCTTTTCCCTTGGAGCAGCATAAACTTCAGGAATGGCTTGAGA
The DNA here is from genome assembly GCF_000695815.1 of Acanthisitta chloris. Classification (NCBI taxonomy): domain Eukaryota; kingdom Metazoa; phylum Chordata; class Aves; order Passeriformes; family Acanthisittidae; genus Acanthisitta; species Acanthisitta chloris. The sequence goes on from NW_008661430.1 coordinate 6,691, forward strand.
ACACAAAGGTCATTTAATGACAACCTAGCAAAACCTCCCATTTTCAGTTCTGTTTGCTCCAACTCCAACTGGCTCTTTAGCCCACAGCTCCTTACCATAGGTTGATGGCTTGAAGGTGCAGATGTCATGGATTATTGTTTTCAGGTTGGCAATTATGTGCTCAGTTGGCATATCCAGCTGGAAGAGCATAATACCAAGTTAGTCATGGTGACAGATGAATCTTAGATTAATAATCTGAGAACACTGGGAAAGTGGTAACTGTAACAACACAGATCCTTAAAGGGCTAACAAGTCTCAAAAATGAATCTGTGTACAATGTTTTGGCAAAAACCTTATTACAATGAAGCCTTTGAGGGAAGCAGCAGCTGCCAAAGACCACAAAAAGGATCATCTCAAAACCACTCTAAAAACAGAGGCAGTAAGAACCTGAACAGAACCAAGTGAATCAATCCATCAGGAAGAAACTCTTCCCTGTGAGGTGCTGAGGCACTGGATGAGGTATCCCAGAGAAGCTGTGGCTGCCCCACCCCTGGAGGTGTTCCAGGTTGGATGGGGCTTGGAGCAACCTGGGCTGGTGGGAGGTGTCCCTGACCATAGCAGGGGGTGGGATGAGATGACCTTTAAGGTCCCTTCCAAGCCAAACCACTCCATGATTGTGTGATTCCCTGGGATCCCTCACTCATAACGACATCTAGGAGCATTCACTCCTAACAGACAGGATCTGCAAGTGGCTCTGAGCAAGTTACGACGTCTTACAAGGCTCCGGAAGCACATTATGAGACAAAATGCATCTCTGAACTTGAAGACACAAGTTAATGTCTCCATTTGTTCAGACAGGAAAGTGGGACAGAGTGACTTGCATGACACATCCTAAGAGATCACCTGCCAGAGTTTCCTGGAGGTGCTGACAGCTCTATAATGATTACAGGTAATGCTTACAGGCTCCAAGGATCTCCAAATACCTTCCACATCCACAGAAATATTCCCAGCATCCACCTAAGCATTCCACAGCAAATCCTTGTGCCCACACAGTCACAGTCACCTATCTCAGTGTTCAAAGCTTTGGGCACTTCTCTCTAGAGCAGCACAAAGTGCTGTAAAAGGTTCAGGGAAGTTACTGGCTCCCCTTTTCCCCTCAGTTTGACTCCCTCCATATCAGGATGCAGAATTCCAGCTGCACACAGAAGTATATGCACTTCTATTCCAGTCAGATGCAAAACAAGGAATGACAAATGAGCTCACAGCTCTGTTTTCCAAGCAGGTACCTTTTGTCTCCTCATGTTATGAGGAGATTTACCTTCTCCACCTCTTTCACCTTTTTACCACAGCAGGACATGTCAGGAACACAACAAATAAGTAACTCCCAGTGGTAATTTGAGCAAGATCCCTTAGGAATGTGCAACAACACTGGAACAGAACCAGATTTTCTCTTCATTCCATGCTTGATCCTACCATACCCCAAAAACTTTGTCTTCAAATGCCTCTAGACAAAATGTGAGCGATTTAGCATATTAAAAATAGTGTATTAAAAGCCATTTTGGAACTTCTTTAAGGAAAATTTTCTGGTATAATTTATACATATAAATTCCTTCCTGGTGTCACATTTGGACTCTGATTTTCCTCAAGGCAACTCCAGCTTGGGAAGAGAAAGTTGTGTAATGATCACCACCCCATGTCTGACCTCAGGTCAGGTAAAACCCTCAGCAAAACTGTGTGACCCACTGCAGCTCTGAGGGAGAAACCCTGAGTGTCCTCACTCCTCTCCCTTCTGCTTTACACTCTGTGTTTTCAAAGGGTATTTGCCATTCTTAGTTCCACAACTAATTAAACTTCACTGCTGCCAACTTCTGGGCTTTCCAAAGACACCTCCATCCCTGCTGGGGCTGCTGGCTGACATGGGAGTGCTGCAGGACATGAAGCCACTGTGAGCTCAGAGGCACCGTGAGACAGCAGCACTCCAGGGACAACATCCCTGAGAAACACCAGCTTGGCACAGTCCCAGGAGCTGTTTGGGATGCAGCAATGGATCTTCCTACTCCTGTGCACTTCATGAATTGGTATTTTCTCTCTGGCAAGTCGTAAATTGGAGCAGCCCTTGGTGTGGTGGCGAGCAGATCCACCCAGAAACAGAACTAGGTCAGGGGGAGGAGAGTAGCTGGGGAGGGTGGAGATGTCTCACACCGGCCACAACAACTGAGTCAGCCCCTGCACACAGCAGTGTGTTAGTGTCACCTCTGTCACACATCAGAGTTCCTCCTCCACCTGGACTGCAAACCTGGTTTTCTTCCTGACTACATGACAAGAAACTTCACAACAAGTTTCATTTACAGGAATTTTTGAGCCTAAATTTTTGAGGAATTTTAGAGGATAAAATGCTGAAGGTTTAGGCCATCCAAAGCAAGGATTAAAGGCTACAGTTCAACACTTGAAACCAAGACTGCCCTATGGATTTGAAGAGTTTCATGCAGTTCATGAAACTTAAACAGCTAAAGACACTTCCTGCCTGGATCCAAGTACCATAGAGAACACACTCAAGCAGAACAGTTCCCAAAAACTCAGTTTTGGGAATCATATAGCTGAGGAAGCCCTTGGAATTCGCATGGACAACCCAGAGCAGCTACCCAGAAGCAATAAATGTGTTGATCTCCAATACTGGCAGGCAAAGCTTCAGGAGCCAGGTATTGTGTACCCTTGTTTGGAAAACCAAACATCAGGCACGATCACAATGGACAAAGAGGGGAAACAGAAATCAACCACAGTTTGGGGCACAGAAAGTAAATCAACAGGCAAAAATTAATGCTGGGTTTCAGGTGTAACACAAACAGTTGGTGCTTTCTGCTCCAGCCCAGAACTCTGGTTACCAAAATTAAATGTCTTTAATTCTTAGGTTACAGCAAAGGGTTTTTTTTTCCTCTTGTTCATATGATCATGGATTTATACAGCCAGAGTTCATCTACTCAAACAGAAGGGCTCAGAGCAGCTGAAGGTGTCACACAACAGGGAGCTCCACTTCCTTCACGGGAACACAGTTAAAAGCCTTGGGGGAGAGATGGAAAACATGGTCTTCCTCTTCTTTTAATATCAACCTCAGGTGTGCTCAGGAGACAAGACTCAAGCACTCTCCATAAAACTCACCCTGGCTATTCTGGTCCTGATGATCCTCTCATCCTCCACTGCATACTCGTGGCATTCCCTGAAGAGCTGCAGCATTTTGGGAATGTCAGTGCCCAGGGAATCTGGTTTTTGAAAGAAAAGGCAAAAAGGTGCTCTGAGTGATGCTGAGCAGCATGGATAAGTGTGGCACTAGTGAAGGGGTAACTCAATCTTCCAGCTAAGGCCATTGAAGTCCACTCCAAAGTGCAGCTTCATCAACAAGACAACAATGTCCTCATATCTATCTTCCCAGAAAGGGTGATCAGACACTGGAATGTGCTGCCCAGGGAGGTGGTGGAGTCACCATCCCGGGATGTGTTTAAGCAGAGACTGGACGTGGCACTCAGTGCCATGGACTAGTTGCCTTGGTGGTGTTAGGTCATGGGTTGGACTCGATGACCTCAGAGGTCTTTTCCAACCTGAGTGAGCCTGTGATTACATAAATAGCTTCCATCTTCCCCTTTCATCAGGATTAATGAGCAAGGCAATTAATACGGGCAACTAGGAGGCAAATTTATCTTCATCTACCCCCAGACTTGCCTGTTGTAGGAGACAAGCACACACGACCACGACCTAAGGCAAAACAAGTTGCTCACTCACAAACTCTCAATCTTTAACTCTACATCCTCATCAAACCCCATGTCAGTGACACCTCTGGGGCTCAATCTTCTTCAGCCACTGAGGTTTGTGAGAAGGAATTGCCTCTTACTTTTCCTGGTGGTCGGGTACTTTCGCTTGAGCTTGTTCCTCAGCGGTATGAGCTTGGGTATTATGGCAGGAACAGCTACGTAGAAGTCTGCTTGGATTTCATCTTCCAGGATCTGCAACAGGAACAATTCCCTATGTTCAGCACACAAACTGACCTACAAAGGTGTCTCAGCACACAAACATCTCTCACTCTTCACACTGGCTGCTGCCTCCAAGCCAGAGCTCACTGCACCATCAGCTTCTTCCCCTCCCCAGGCCTCAAATCCTGTTTAAGTTGGGATATCTAGGGAATTATTAAAGAAACTCAGTACCCATTTGATTAATTCGACTCCTCCCACGACAGCAGCTCCATGCTCTCGAGCTATTTCAGCCTCTTGCTCATTCTGTTGAGAGAAAAAACAGACATAAACAACTCGGCTGCCCATGAGCCTGGAGCAAAAGGCTTCAGGGCTGTAAAAGTTTTGGCTCAAGCTCCTGCTCCAAGCAGATACTCAGGATTCAAAGCCAGGATGGACTTTTCCTCACAAAAAACAAGGGAACAGCTCCACACTTGCACCTAAAAACACCAGCAACTGTTTCAGCCACTCAGCCTTTTCCCAGGTAACACCTTCCCAAAGCACAGGATCACCTGAACTGGAGGGAAGAGAGAAGGTTGGGAGGACCTGGCACACAGCTCTCTGGGATCATCTCACACAAATACACAGAGGTCTGTTCTGTTGGAAAGATTCACTGGCAAGGGAGAGCTGCAAGAGCTTGTTGGGCATGTAAACCACATGAAAACAAAGCAGTTCAGGCTTACTCACCTCTGTGAAAACCAAAACCTTCTTCACTTCATCTGTAAAGCGATGGGGGAAAACCACAGTGCTGGCAAAAGGCTCCACTTTTTTCTGGGAAGTGAAGGAAAACCATTAAAGCAAACAAAAAGAAGTCATGGCTCGAGGGTGAGTTACACAACCACAGGGAGTTGGGCCCCTAAATCTGAAAGAAAACCCAAACAAGGTGATGAACTGAAGTTTGTAGTTAAACTTCCCCCTGTAACAACCACCCCAGAGCAGAACACGCCAAGGTGCGTGGCCTAAATCATGGGAGTGGGAAATCCAAAGGCATTTAAAGCTCAGTTTGAGGGGGTGGGATGAATTTTAACCACAGATTAGCCTGTTTTTAAACCCCTCCATGGTGGGGTCAGCACAGAGGTGGCTGTCACTGCCTCCACTCATGTTGTGCTATTCGAGGGACAACACATGAAGCAATAAGAAACAAAATGAGCAAGTGTTTGAAACCAATTCCATGACGTCCCCAGCTTTGCTGCTGACAATCCTTAGGCTGTGACCCTGCCAGAACCCCCCAAAATCACCTCAGGAGTCTGAACCACTGTAAATAGGACACAAAGCCACCTGTACCAGGTGACCTGTGACCTGCTCTGCCCTCAAGAACACCTCACAAAGTGCTCCCAACTCCCTTCCAACACACCTTCTTCTGTAGTGCCATGTCTAGGAACACATTGATGTACACAAACTGCTTGGGGTGAGTGAAGTCCAGCTCCTGGAACTTCTTCAGCATGCCCACAGCCTGCTCCACACCATAGGAGGGTCGCTGGTAGAGCCATGTCAGGTACACATCATCCACAGGTTTGACCATCAGTGGCCTCCGAGGGGTTCGTTTCTTCTTCTCCTCCTGTTTGTCCCTCTGGGCACCTCTTTTGGCAGGTCTGAGACCAGAAGAACATGGTTAGATATCTCATCAATGAAGGGTCTGGCATACCACAAACATGATGTGTCATGTGTCACTTGTACCAGTGGGTTAACAAAGAAAGTTCTAGACCAGGAGGATCATCCCAAACCTCATCCCTGGTACTTGTCTCTGATGGCCAAGACAGGAACGAAAAGCTCTGAGGGCAATGATGCTCCTCAACCCACACAGCCACATTTGCATGGAACCAAGGGAAGGACCTTCTGCTGCAGCAAAGCCAAACCAGTTTAGGAGGAATACACCAGCTGCTACTGGCCTTGCCTTCACATGGGCTGGAAGAGATTCTCGACTTCTAAGCTGGGAAAATCCCACTCAGAAAATCATCAGAAGGAACAACCAGAAGGTTTTCACTGTTCCAATGGGTCATGGCTGTCCCATCCGATTCAAATGGTTTCTTCTCCTTTCCCTGTGGCATTTAACCTGTTAGCAAACACCAATCCCAAACTCCATTCTCCTGTTTTCCAAGGGTCTCAAATCAAGGGAAAGACTACTAAAGCAATAAAAAGACACTCCACTCCTCCCTAAGCAGAGCCTGCAGCACTCCAGAACACTCAATGCACAGCACACCTCACTCTCCTGCACACAGAGCTCGTTGTTCCTCCTCCCTCTCATGCTGTGCTATTAAAATGACACCAAATTAAGCAATAAAAAGCAAATTGAAGAGGAGCAAGTGTTCGAAACCAATTCCATAACCTCCCCAGCGCCCGTGCTGCTGTGACCCTGCCAGAACCCCCCAAAACCACACCTCAAAAACACATCATTTTCTCCCCATAACCACGACACTCTTTACTACAGCAGAACAGAAAACACTCCTGCGAGCCCAGCTGGGATCCCCTCTCTCCAGGCTGCTCCTAGGAGCGTGTGGGATGCCACCAAGACCCACAAGGCAACACAACGGGATCAAACACACACACACACACGCGGGACCC
>NW_008661431.1:0-13457 GCF_000695815.1 Acanthisitta chloris
TCTGTCACCAGCTCTGCTCGCCTGCCCAGCTGTCAAAACAGGGGGTGTCTTTTTCATTCCAGCTCACAAAGTACCAAAGGGGAAAGGGGCTTTAATGCCTGTGTTTGGACACAAGCAATTATCCCTAATTATTGTTTTTCTTTTGAGCCTGCCCGTCCTGCTGGAGAGCCAGCAGATGAGCATGCCCTAATCCTCCCCAGTCGGTTGATCTCAGTGGGTTTTGCGGGACAAACCGGGCGAGAAGGCTTCGTAGCTTTCATCTCGATGTGAGTTTTGAACTGATTGAAACTCATTGCGATGGAAGAATTAACCTCGGAGCCCAGGCTTTCAATGGCCCCTGATAAGAGATTATACGTGTTGATGGCAAGCTTTTCTTGGCAAAATGTTTTCAAAGGACTAGGAGCTGTTAAATCAAAGCCCTATTGAATTGCTGGTAGGCCCCTTAGAGCTCTCCCTCCTTCTTCATTCCCCGGTACTGTGTGTTGGTAATTACCGACAGGGGTGGGAGACGGAAAACAGAAAATCCCCTCGGAGGTACACACCCATGCGCACAGGGTGATGAGCAACATCAGTCAGAGAACTACGGGGAATCAGAGGGAAATTTTCTTAATTCCACAGAGGGTAATTCCATAAACAGTGAGGCCAGTGCATGATTAATTTTTTTCTGCTGCATTCTCCTGTTATATGTCTTCTCCTTGGTTTTGTGAGGTTGCAATAGCATTCCAAGGTCTCATGCTTACATGCTATTTCCTCAATAATTCACCCTTTTACATGTCTGAAATATAGTTGAGAGATAGAAAATCCACAAAAAGCTAGAAGCTATGTGGGTATTTCAGCCACAAGTATGTGTGGGTATAAGAAAAACTAGGCAACAATTAAGAAGAGCAAAAATCTTGATGACATCTTTTTAAAGAGGAGATGCTTACTCTGCAAGTTCTTCTCCATGTGGCCAAGGTGTGTGTCCTGGACTCTGGAATTGCACATCCTGGAAAAGAGTCACCATAGTTATGAAATCTGGGTTATATTTTAGTGGATACTTTCCCTTCCACTGTCCCACAACGGGGACTTTGAAAAAGCCTGCATGTAAAAGTGAAAGTTATCTTCTCCCACCTCTTACGACTTAGTAAATCTGTTCACTGGTGCATCCTGGATTTTACAAATGAATGTGTGGGTTTTTTCAGAGACAGTTCTGGGGTAATGGATGCATTTCTTATTTTAATCGTGGAAGCTTAAGTCCTTACAGAAGAAAATCTTCGAGAAAGGAGAGGAAGAGATAAGCATTTTCCATCAGAAAGACAATCCACTTCAAGAGAAATGCTGACAAAGATGTGACACTCACTGCAGAAAGTTGTTGACCTGGAGAATGAGAAACGCTTAGCTCTGCATTGGTATCTGCTGGCAGGCAAGGAGGGATGTTTGAATGGGCCAAATCTTATTTATTTAATACACAGGACTTTGGGACAGTGTTATTAAAATGATGTGACAGTTGGATTTTGAGAGCAAGAAAACATTGATATCCAAAATGAGAAACATATGAATAAAAGAATTTGAGGAATGCTACTGACAGTAAAGTATTACCTTCTCCAACATATTAACCTTCAGTGGTAATGAAGAGGCAGTAAATGTAGTGGAAATACAGAGACAGACAAACACCTTCATAAGTAAAATATCTGGAAACTGCCTTAGAGGGAAGAGATCAAAGTGGCCAGGAGCTGGATTGCTGTAAACCTAGACAATAATCTATGGAGGCACTACAGCTACCTGCCTTGGCTGATGCTCCAGCTGAAGGAGGAGGCCTAAATTCAGAACTACTGAAAATGTGTGCTGGCAGCTTTTAAAATTGACTTTTTCCTACATTTACTTTTTATTTCCAATAATGTCCCATGTATTAGAAATTCTAGGTTTAAAATGTTAGCATGCAAGGGAATATTTTTGGGTTTAGAATCCTGTGCTGAACGCCGGTGCTCCTTGGCTTTCCAGCTCCTGATCCAAATTCTAGCCAAACTAATTTACTGAAACCTCCATGACCTTGACCTCAGCCCTTTCTAATGCCTATAAGTGTTTGCCAGAACACAAACATGCAATCTTCTTTTTTTTTTTTCTACACTTAGAAGCTTAAGCCATAATTATTAAAAGATTATGATTTAAATGTGTTTGCCTGTGCAACTGTGCAGGCAGTACAAGTGTCAGAACAGTAACCTTTACTCTTAAAGTGACACTAAATTGCACAAAAGTCCAAGTTGTTTGGGTTCCATTCAGCTTGCATCATGGAAGTTTCTTGCCAGCACATCTTTCAGTGTGAGCTTTGATAGTAATCGGAAAATACGTTTTTAAGATGAAAATTGGTAGTGTTTTTTTTTTTTTTTGTTTGCTTTCTTGCTTTTGCCAAACTGTGTCTCAACAACAACAGGAGTTACAATATGCACATATTGACATATTCAGTTCTTACTATTGACTGGGTCTGTGAGTATTGTGGAGATTCTGGGAAGAATAATAATAGCTTTACTTGTTTTGGTTCTTAGAGAGTTCATAGGCTGTGCAGGGTCTCAGAAAATTTATACATTGCACAGGACTTCTTCTTCTTTGGTGAAGTGCCTGAATCATCACCAAACTCTTGCAAAGCTTGTCAGGAAGAATGTACTTGCAGAGTTTTCTTCCATAGAAGCAAGCAACTGCTATGTGGATATTGCAGCTTACATAGGATGAATGAAACCTGTAATAGGACAGAAACCTGTAACAGAATAGATAGACTAGAGCAGCTTTATAAATATTTGGGAACTCTGAAGAGACATCACGGGCTGAGGCAGTTTCATTGCCACTTCAGAAATGCCTGCAAGTACCAAATGGTAAAAACGTTTGCCACCTAAAATTGTGTGTGTCCAGTTTGTAAAATTAAATCTCTGGTTTCAGCCCCAAAGACTTTAAAATTTATATACTCAGTAGGAAGCAGAATAGAGTCCAGCAAGCAGACAGTGGTAATGTGGTATGACAGCAACACCTCTCTTGATGCCAAGTGTCTGTTGCAGCACACAAGCTCTCAGCCATGGTCACAGACTGACATCCCAGGCAGATGTACTCTGATACAATAACAGAGCTTCTGAGGTTCTTGGGAACAGGAAGGTATTTCGTCTCAGTAGCTTCCATGGTCTTGGCATGTGGAAGCGTTTTGGCTCTAACAGCCTCGGACCAAATTTGTGATCTAAAAATTTATAACATTCCCATCTATACTTCCCTGTCCCACAACCTCCAGTGTCTCAACTCTTATTCTCCAGACTCAGCAAGGGTCCTTGTTCCCTAGAGCAAGGAGGCCATACTAATATTTCATATTGAGACATTTCTCATTCAGGTATTTCCCAGACAAACTCCACACATCACAGGATCACTGTTGGTCGCATAGACTGACTGATCAATTCAGAAAGATGATTGTTATTACTGTTTTCTCTATCCACATGGATTTGCCATCTAATCATATACAAATAGCTATGTAGTACAGTTCCATCCATTGCACTACTCTGCCATAGCTCAACAAATGCTTCATTCTTCAAAGCAATAACTAGACCATGTAGAATTAGACTTCAGTTGTTGCTCCGCAGGAACAAAGGGGGGCTCTTACGTGAAAGTACTGTATGAGCCAAATCCCACAGTCCTTATTTTTCTACACACTACTTTCTTGTGAATATTTCTATTCTCTGCAATTGTTCTCAACATTTATCACCATCAAAGGATGAAAGATACTGGGAATTGTTACCAAACACACCATGTCAAATACTTAATATATGGTATTGCAGAGACAGAGAGCAATGTTTGTAGCCAAGAATCAAATCTTTTTTAGCTCTAAGTGAATCCTGGTTTTCAACTCACATTTGTTTTATAATAACAAGGTTATTTTTCTTAAGTAAAAGATAAATGATATTCCTTATTTGGCAAAAAAATTGCCTAGGTAAGATAATTTTATTTCTGCATATCTTGATGTAATGCAGCAGGATTTAGAAAAAAATTGCCTCAAGGAAATCTACAAACACTTAAGAGAAAAACCATTTTTTATGGCTTATAAGATCCAAAACAAACAGTGTTGCAGCCTGTAGCAGGTGCCACAAGCTGCAGACAAGAAACTATGAAGAATAATTATATGCAAATATATCAGGGGAAAGAAATTCTAGCCAGTAGGGTTTAATGAAATTAAAAAAATACAAAGGCAAGTTAAGATGCACCACAACAGGGTCAGACATCGCTCAGTGGTCAAAAGACACTTGGCTGGCATGATGTTAGACACTTATTAGTATATTCTGGCATAGGAATACATCTGCACTTGCAAATATCCTGGTGCAGCTTTGAAATCAAGATAATGTCTGCAGAAAGGTTTCCATCCCCACAGAAATGAAAACTTAGAAGCACAGGGGAAGTCATAGACGTTAAACTCTTGCTGATTATAACCCCAGCTGAAAAACTACCAAGAGAGATCTTGGAAACTGATGTCTTTTTAAAAGAGTGACCAGTCTGCGACTCACAGACTGAGCAGTTTGTAAGCAGCATGTGCAGCTCCTGTGCCTGATGATCTTCATCTGCCTGTGGCCAAATACCCCATAAACTACAAGAGGGTAAGTACTGAAGATCTTAAAGATACCAGATTCATATTGAGACATAGCTTTACATGCAGCCCAGCCATATGCCCTAGTGAAGCATAGGACCTCAGTTGGCTTTGCCATATCTCAGGTGCTCTCTGTTTCCCTCTTTTCAGGGCATGTGATACATGTCTTTTATCTCTCAGTCCCTGAGAATTCTGGCATACAGCTTATGTCATATGAGATGGTGCTAACCCCTGCCCTAATGTTCAGAGCACTGGCTTGGGAGGCTTTGAAGTAAACATGACAATCTGAAGTCCCTGCAGAAAATCAAGGGATAGATGATATGCCTGACAAATTAACTTGATGGTTTCCTTGGAATCTGAAATTGTGGCATGTAATCAAAATCCAACACCAAGCAGCAAAAACGAAAAGCATATTCTCTGTACTGCTTTAGAGTACCAGCCCTGACTTTCCTACAGCCTCCACTTGTGACCAGTCTTGGAGCCAAGTGGAAAAGACAACTCTCCTAGTTAGAATAAATATGCTGTAGAATGTGTTAGAGGAAAAAACTCCTAGCTAAAGCTGTAACACATCATGGTGTTCTTCACTTGGTTTAGAGCATGTCTTTTCAATGAATTTTGCATGTGAGATACTTTAAAACACTGAATATACAACTCAAGAGTAAGGCTATAGTTAATAAGAAATACTTGTATAATTGAATTTTAACTAAGATGCATATCTGTCTTTTATGTGTGTCATTCATTTGGGTCTGTGTGTCAAGTTTTTAGTAGTAAGGTGGGACATTGGTTAGAGGGGTGGCTTCTGTGAGAACCTTCCAGAAACTTCCACTCATGTCACAGTTTCAGAGCCAATACCAGCCAGCTCCAAGATGGATCTGCTGCTAGCCAAGGCTGAGTCCATCAGTGATGGTGGTAGCACCTCTGGATAATGTATTTTAAAAGGGTGAAAGTTACTGCACAAGAACAAATTGCAGCCAGAGAAGTGAGAATACATGAGGGAAAACCAAGCTCAGTGAAGATTGCCAGAACAGAGATTCCCCTGCAGCTCGTGGTGAAGACCATGGTGAGGCAGACTGTCCACCCACAGCCCGTTGGAGGTCAGTGGTGGAGCAGAGATCCACCTGCAGACTGTGAAGGACCTCACACCAGAAGAAGGCTGTGACCCCATGGGAAGACCACGCTGGAGAAGGCTTCAGAAATGAATCACATAATTGCCTTACTTCTATTAAAATCTTTCTGCCTTTGACAGGTTTTTAACAAATATTTTTGTAGAAGCATGAAAAAGCAGCCTTGATACATAGCTAACTGCATTCATAATCCCAAAAATAATTCATATGGTGAATTTTTCTCTTTTTTTCTCAATCCTGTTGGATTTGCTTTAGCAGGTGCCAGCACCTTAAATGCAGTCAGAGCATGTATTCTGAAATAAGTGTTGAACCTGAGCCATTTATGATCGGCTTCAGTGATGATGTGCTGTGTGTTAGAACCTAGAATGTAGAGTATTACAGTCATGGCTAATCTACAGATGCTGCTGTGTTAGTTTTTGGTGTCCTAGAAAGAAGTATTCAAAGATATTGAAACCAGCTGTTTCTCCTGTTAGTGCACCAGATGCTTATCTTCTTGCTCTATATATCAAAATATCAGTCCCAAAATTTACTATTGCTGCATGAATGGGAGACACATTGAAAAAATATAAGATAAAGTGGTTCTGTTCAGCTGCTTTTAGTACATTTAAAACCAAAGGTTTAAATAATATTTTGATTAGTATTATGTAGTAATATGATGAACATGAATTAAAGGAAAATAAAGCAAGGGATAGGACAGTCACAAAATCATTTCAAATCAACAAATTATTTTGAAATTAAGTAGAAAACATGTTTACATTTCTGATTCTTAGGGAAATAAATATCTTTTTTCTTTTCTAATTCTGTGGAAACAAAATTCAAAATTTTACTGCAATCCTTAGAGTGAAACAGAATTCTAAGTGCCAACTGGCATTAAAGATTTCTTATACCTTTGAAACCTTTAAGGTGAATAATAGAAAGTAAGAAGTAAGATACAGGAAATGTAAGGAACTTTCAAAATGCACCTCTGAAATGACTAGCGAGCCTCTCAATAATAGTAACAAAACTGAACAAAGGGAGGAGGGGAAAGAACACAGAGAATAGGGAGGGAGAAGGTGACAGTTAAATGCCTATATGTTGTCAGAGTAAGTGGTGCACAGCATTTATTTGAGAATTAAAGGAAGATTTCATACACCTGTATGCCTTTGGCAGCACATGAGAGGTGGCTTACAGCAATTAGTGAACTTTGTGATTCTTTTCTGGGAATGATCACCAAAGCATTGCTCACAAATGTGCTTGTTTGACAAACTGTATAAACACATTTATCAAGGACTCATCTCCCAGATGTCCTCAATACCTCATGCAGTCAGCAAAAGCAATTGACAACCTCCCCTGGGTCAAAAAAAGGCCCATTAGAAGCATTGCTCTCCTACCCATCTGCTGAAACTGTTAACTGAGGCAGCCAATTATATGCTTCACTCTTTCATTTCCAGAATCAAATATCTCTCGCAGTCTCTGTATCATTGATTGCATTAACTGGAAATATTTGCAGGAATCATGGACAGTGAACTTTACTTCACCCTGAAGACAGGGATAATACTCCTACCTACCTACTCTCATTTTGTTTAGAACTGGGAGAGTAAATCTGCTCCAGATAAGAGTTTGTCTAAGCGTAGCTTAAAATCACTCTTACCTTCTTATAACAGTTGTAGTTAGATTTCTTTTTCCTGCCTTGCCACTGATACCGTGCTGGCACAGATAAAGTACAGTCTGAGCAGTTGAGGTAACAAAGATGTTAATCACATTGTGTATTACAACAAGCAAATACTTCTCTGTAACTGTTTTTTTTAAGTCTTGACTTTAAATGGATTTAATGTGGAGCAGTGCCTGGGTGGGAAGAAATTGCAGTGAAGAGTTACTGGGTTGCACTAAGCTGATAATGAGAGATTCAGCAAGGAGCACTCCTGCCTAGGTATTAAAAGCAAACTTACACTCCAGAACCTTAATGGGAGGGTAGAGTTACCTAGATATCCATGTCCCACCAAAAGTGAGTTGCCTAAAAATCTCGTAGAAGATGGGTTTATGCTGTTAAAAGATACTGTCTCTGGCTAAACTTCAGCAATTATCCTATGACCATTCGTAGACGCAACCTATTCTACTTCTCTGGTCTCTTGTTGACAGTGCACATACCCTTTCTGCCACAAGTTTTTCTAAACTGCTATGTCTCATTTGGTTTCACCTAATAGCATATTGGTTGTTAATCTCAGCAATTACACATAGTCAATGTCCCATTATTTGTTCTTGAAGGATAGATCAAAAAAAGCCAAGCTATTTTTGCTTATATAGCATTGATCATCATAGTAAGAAATTCTGACTTTGGCCTAAATTAGGGAATTTCTAGGACTTACCTGGATTTTGTCCTAATCCTGCTTAAACATAAAATCAGTTATCTGTCATACTTCTTGCATGATAGACAGTTATGAGTGTTGTTAAGGAGCTGGTTATTGAAAAACATTCCACCAGATCATCACTATAGGCCTCTTTAATTTTTTACCTTCTTGTTTAGCACTGTAGTGCTGCATCAGAGGGCAGCAACAGGGAGCTCACTGCTCTGTGTGAGGAAAGTGTTCCAGAAATGTTCCAGTGATTTCCCTAAAGTGGGCCCCTGCAAGTAACTTGGTGATCACTTGGTGTGACCTAGGCAAGCATTGTTGAAGAGCTACTGTGCCCACAAGTGAGCTGACAAGAGTAGTGGTGAAGCTGTGCCACTGACAATGAGCTATTGGATGCAACTCAAACCTCTAATAGGCACTTTTGCTGTTATTGTACATATTAGCCTTCATGACCAAACAGCAAGGACCTAGTTGACTGGCGTAGCTGTCTCTACATTAGGAATAATTAGGCTTAGTTACCAAAACTTTCCTTGCATATTTTCTGAAATTTAATGAGGAAAAAGGCAAGAAATCTTACACATATTTTAATCCAGCAGAAATTAGTACTAATATAGTAGTTTTCCTCACTGGAAGATGCCCACATGGAATCCAGTTTGTAAATTCAGAGAAATAAGTTTTTTGTGAGAAATAGATTTGTCAAGTCTTTCCATATAATTTGCCACTATCCCTGGCCAGAGGAATGGAAGTTGTGGGATGTAGAATGGATTTTCTGATCTTTTGTTCTTTGGGCTTTTTTTCAGTAGGAGCAATTTCAGCTTCATTGAAATTGTTCATTTGGAGATTATATGAAACCAGAAATTTTCCAAAGTCGTTGTCATTGGAATGGGGCTTAAACCAGACTAGTGCAATCGGAAAAATTCACTCCCTTTCTCTGCAAGATGTTCTTAGATTAGATTCATAAAGCTGTTTACTTTCTTTTTATTGTCATTGTCATATTTTAACTGATAGTTTTGGTTTATGTTAATTGATGGAGACGTAGGGCAACAAACCTAATAGAACAGAACACAATAAGAGATTGAAGAGAATTTTCCTCAGAAAGAACATTTTATATACCTTTATATAAAATTTGTTATTTAAAGCTAAATTAAAAGCTAAAATTAAAATTAAATATTATACATGGTGTTCATTAAATTCTTCAAGAGAAAGCTTGAGATAATCCTGCAGAATGTCACAGAACCATAGAATGGTTTGGGTTGGAAGGGACATTTAAAGGTCATCTAGTTTCAACTCCCCTGCCATGGACAGGGACACCTTCCACTAGACTATGTTACTCAGAGCCCCATTCAATCTGGCCTTGAACACTTTCAGGGTTGGGGTATCCACAGCTTCTCTGGAAACCTGTTCCAGTACCTCACCACCCTCACAGTAAAGAACTTCTTCCCAATTTCTAATCTAAACCTGTTCTCTTTCAGTTTGAAGTAATTTCCCTCTGTCCTGTCCCTACATGCCCTTATAAAAAGTCTCTCTTCATGTTTCTTGTAGGCTCCCTTCAAGTACTGGAAGGCACGATTAGGTTACCCGTAAGCCTTCTCTTTTTCTGGCTGAACAAACCCAATTCTCCTAGCCTTCCCTTATAGGAGAGGTACTGTCCATAAGTACTAGTTCTGCGCTGTGTCAGTAAAATCATTAGGACCTTTATGGTGTTGAAAAGTTGCTTATTTTGAGCTGGATGGGCAAAACCTTGCTTGTGATCTCTCCACTTAGATTAGGTATGACTCCAGATTAAGAATATGGGAGAACTATGTTTTGTATGAAGTGCTTTGTGTGGTATCACCCTGGATTTTCAGGCATCACTTGTGACATCCTTCAATTTGAAATGCTTAGTTGCATACAAGATCTGCTTACATTAAGTCAATAGAAATTTGTTGAATCCAATGGGAACAGCATTGCTAAGTAGCTAAGTAGTGCTAAAGTTAAGAGAAAGGGAAAATGCAACTCATGCACTGTGCAGTACATCAGAGTCGTAGTTAATCACACAAATATTTTTTATTTGCTTATCTGCTGGTAGATGTGTGTGTTATCAGCCGTGAAATTGGTTACAGTGCTGGAAACAATCCCTTTCAGAGCAGGATTGGTGTTCTTGTTCTTTCCATGGGAATTTTGAAAATACCATTTACCTGACTGCTGGCAGCCTATTTGTTATACTTTGCTGACGCACTGGTAGAAATACATACAAAAACTGTTTCAGACTTTTAGGTCAAATTTTGCTCTTTGCTCTGCTAATATTAATGCAGAGAAAAGCTACTGCATTTCCACTTGTGTAACCAAAAACAGAGTTTTGCCTTAAGGAACATGAGTGCAAATGTTAAGGTATTAAAAACACAGATGTAGTGAGAGAGGTCCATGTGTGGAAATGGTTTATATTAAGCAGCAGTTGCTGAAGCAAATGAGAGTTTTGTCCATGCAAGGCCCATTTGTATTTTTCTTTGTGAGTTGTAGTTTTAGAGAAATCTATAATTAAGACAATTTGTTCTGCCTAGCCATGAGTGCTTCAGATCACTTCCTGCCTCCTTACACTCTTTTGGTATTTTTCTAGACTGAAGTTGAACCAAACCTCAAATTCTAGTTGTCTGAATACTCAACCAGTGTTGACAGTGGAGTCCTGTTTTTTTGATGTCTTCAGAGTATTACTTCCAATTAATCCAAAATGTTGCCAGTTGTGATAACTGGCTGTATAGAACACATAAACCTTATAGTTTCCATGTGCACTAAATGCCTGCTAAATTCTCTGCACAAAATTTCAGTGTGTCATTGTAACCCCTGAAGATATTTCTGAGGAGAAAAGTTCAGCGAAAACTGAATTCAGACCTGCTCATGTTGAACAGAGGTGATAGAAAATATTAAGCAAACTGATTGCTGTTTTCCAGTGACTCATGAGCAGCCTTGGCACTTAGCTTCAGCATTGCTAGTAATAAGCTAATAATAGGTGAGTAATACTGCAATAGTCGAGTAGCACTCTTATAATAGATGAATAATATTCTTACATTTTGATTACCTTTCTGAGACATAGATCTTGGACACCATGGTCAGAGGTTCTGCTCACTTCATTAAAATATTCCTCAGGATCAGGGCTGACTATGAAAAAAAGGTGTCAGTCATGGAGTGAATGGCTAAATTGGTATAAGAAATCACAATAATACCAAATTTGGCGATTTTAATATTTTATTTCAGGCTGAAATTCATTTCACATAATATAAACTCCAGGAAAATGATACAATTCTTTTTAACATATCTTCTGCTGTTTGCCAGCCATAGAACTCTGTGTTGTTTCCAATGGCTTCAGCCACACTTGAAATTCTCAACTGGTAGAAGACACTGAATGATTTGTGTGTCTGGAGATTGAATCACTGCTAATGTGTTTTGCAATGAAAGATGTGATCATGCCTGTGGAGTAGGTGTATCTCCTGTTACTGTTTACCACCAGGCTGAGTTTGGGTGGTCTCTAGGGAGTGTGTGTGTATGCAAGTGGACACGTGAAATCGCCAGAGCTCTGGTGATGTGCCAGGGACCTCTGTCTTGGCTTGCTGCTAATCCTCTCTCCCATGGAAACAATGATCCATTTGTTTCAAAATCATGCACATGGTGAATATTACGTTATTCATAGTAATCCAACATAAAACCAAGGGATTTTTGTTGGTGAAGATGAAGAGGAGGCATGCATGTGCATGGGGCTTTCCCTGAGGAAACTGAATGGCCCCAAACTTGCCAAAAAGTGCAGTAAGTAAGCAGTGGTGGACAGATGGAGAACTTAGCTTCAGTCACCTGTGATTCCAAGGTAGAGGTTATCACCTGAAGATTAATATTTGCTTAAAATTAGCACTGATTTGAGAAAATTAAAAATCCTGCAGTAATGTCCTGCTTTCAGAGGAGGTGTAGTTATTTTTCTTGCCAGTTTGCATTGTTTCTCTGTTCAAACTCTATGTGTTTTAATAATCTGAGCAAGCAGCCAACAGCCTCACACTTATAACCAAAGAAGAAACAGTAGTCTTCTGAGTTCCAGATATCTGCACTAATGTAGGCTCTGTGTGTGCGTAACTATTATAAATGGCAACATCTACTGGCATATGCAGAATTGCTCATAACTTAGTAGATTCATTAAAGCTGATGTTATTTCATGCAAATGTATTTTGAGTGTGTCTCTTAGTGTGGCGCCAGAAGTGAAATAAATTTCACTGCTTAACTTCTTTGCTGTGGCTGACTGAATGACTTCAGGCATGGCTGTGAGCAATACTTCATTCTCTGGTGCCATATGTATACATGGGTTATTTGTGAAAAATTAACTTTTTTCCAGGAAAGCATGGAAAACAGTGCAAAATAGATAAAGGAAGGGCAGTTATCAGGGTGCCACACTGAACACAGAATGTATGACAAAGGATGCATTTTGACATCTGTCTTTAGAGCTAAACTAATGAAGCCTCCAACAAAATCTTAAATAATCTGGAAAAATAATAAGTACCTAAGAGAAATGTCATGTTTCTTATTACATCCACTGACAACAAAACTGAAACGAGACCAAAGAATTATGTTTCTCTGAAAGTCTGGCAAATGTACAGAACTTCTCAGTTACTGGAAAGTGTTAAGGATCAGTAACAACCCAGTTACCCAGCTGATACTGTCATAGCATTAGATTTGGAGTCAGTTGGATAGGTGGTATTGATGAATCAAACAGGCAAATAAGCCTCAGACAGATCTAGCTGAAACAACAGATTATTCATATGAGGTCAAGTAAAGACATAAACATGAACTGAAACAGACCAGAGTAGCTTTTTCACACAGAAGGATAAGCAACATAGATGTTATGGGAAAGCACTTGATGGTCACTTTTTTCATGATCTTGCCTGCAGAGAAGAAATCACTGTGCAAAAACATGCATGTAACATTAGCACCATTCCCATCTAAGTAAATGGTGAGAGTGGCATCTCCTTTGGTGGGTTTGCATTTGCTAACACTTGCTAGGATAATCTCTGCAAAATGAAGATTAAACATCATATAGAAGTACAATTTCAACCATCACCAAGGCAAGTACTTCAGACTGTAGTGCAGCAAGCTTTAAGACTAATAGCAGGATGAATTTGAAAGATGAATCTTCCTTGTGAGCTGGTGAGATGTTCTGGTCAAAAATTGTTTGATGGTATTTGAGGGCTGATGTTTTGGGATGATATCACTGATAGATCTAGCCAAAAGTAGGTCCCACAAAGAACACCTTCAGAGCACAGCTGGGGAGCACAGAGAGCCCCTTCCCTGCTTTTTGAAGCCAGGGAATGGAGTGAATGGAGTAAAATGCTGTGAACAATGCAATGTAATGATAATGTCATGCCATACAGAATTCCAGCTTGTGCTGGTTTGAAAGCAAAC
>NW_008661432.1:0-20550 GCF_000695815.1 Acanthisitta chloris
AAACTCATATGCAACCTTTTACACTTATTGTTTATTTTTTCCTTCTCTGCTGATGAAACTTGGCATGGTGCCTTTAAGAACAAATGCTAAAAATTGCTCCTTTTTTATTTTGAGTCTGATTTTTGATTAATTGCAAGAACTGCCTGTTCACTTTGGATTCTGTTTTTCTGATATAATGTTCCATTTTCACTGACTTATCTGAAGTTCCCTACATTACACTCTGACCAAGCCTGGTTTGTTTCAGACTAAAATAGAGCACTCTGTGAGAAATGAAGCTAAACCCAAACCTATTTACAGGATTGAGACAAGTGCCCTCATCAAGAATGGGTCTCCAAATGAAGTCAGCTCTGTACACAGCAGTGGTACAGTGGGTCCCTTGTTCACATCTAAGGCTTAGAGATGCAGTGCTAGTTAGGAAGTGTGCAGGCTTCACCTCCTCTGTGGTTTTCCAAGTGTGGTACTTGGAGAAACTTTGGCTTTTCCTCTATAAGCAGGAGAGAAGAGAATCTTTTATCTTAAAGTTTTGATGTGCTCCTAAAACCTGGCTCCACTGTTAGTGTTGGGGAAAACTTCAGTGGCACTGCAGTTCCTTAGTTTTGTACAGAGCTTAGGGGAATGTTAGTTCCCATTTTACCTGCAACTTCTGGTGGGCCCCAATTTCCCAATGGTAAGTAGCATGAAGTGACAACCATTTCTGAGTGATAGTTTCATGCTATTTGTTAGTGAGATGGCAGAATCTTCTAAGTTGCTAAAGTGGAGTTCCTTTCTTTTCATTTTGTATGCATGTGCATCTGTTTTGTAATCAGGTCTGTAATCAGCCTTCCCACTAACATATTAATGAAGCAGTAGAGACAAAAATAAGGAAGATTTCGTCCTTCAAACCCAGGACTTGTCATGCATTATCATTACAATGAAGCCTTTGGGGATCCAGACTACCATTTCTCAGAGACATTGGAAATTGATACAAGGTGAGTTTATTTAATTTTGCTGTGGGACTGTGACACAAGAAATTATTCATATGCAGGAGTAACTTTTTCTCCAGAGTTTCAATTTGTGGATTTATTTTAATTGCTCATTTATGCTTGCATTCTCAGACACAAATTTTTAAAGCTGTTACCAGGGAGGCAACATTCAAGGGAAATAACATTTTTGCTTTGTACATGTTGGATGAATTTCAGTGAAATGTACTTTAGGATTTATTGCAGAATGTCATAGATATTTTTTAGTCTCAGTAATTTTCACCATATGCTCCAACTTTGAGTATCCTTGTTTTTCAAGCAGTTATTCCTGTTTTGGTAGAGTCTATGCTAACTTGAGGTAGAGAAAAGTTTTAGCCTTTCTAATTCAGGTGATGTCCAAATCAGAATTATGGTGCTGGAGTTCTAAATACAAAATACATCTCAGTATCAGAGTTTGTTTTATAATGTACTCAAGTTTGGTGATAATAGGTAACTAATTATTAAGGATATCTATTGAGGGTTTTTGTGACAGGGTTTTCTCTTTTGTTGCTTACACAGGGGGAGTTCTCAAAGGAACCCATTCTCTAACCAAACCCCTTATGATCCTTCACCTCGTGGTTCCTATGGAGAACACAGGGGAAGAGAGCAGAACTACCCTCAGTCCATACCACTGGGCAACATGAGACCTGTCTCAGAATACCAGGAGGATTTACCAAGCAGGAGACCATATGGAAATTTCACAGGTATGCAGCTTCTCATGTGAGCAGCTTACAGAAACACTGGAACAAATAATAGCTTGTTCTGTCCCAAGCGAGTCCTGCAGCTCTGGAAAGCTCAACTCTGTGTATATTTATAGTACCTGGTGGCAGTGAGGCTTTTTGCCTATTTTGTTTTGTTTTTAAAGCAGTTCAGATGTAGTGTTAACAGACCCATGGAGACTTCTGTTGTATTAAGAGATCAGTAAATACTGTTTTGTATGGACTGCATCAGTTGCTGAGCACTAGGATGCACACTGGGGTGAGATATGGGAGTTTTGCCAAGGGAATGGATTGTTTGCACTAGAGCTGTGTTTGATCATAGGGCTGGTGCTCTGTGTCTGTAAACAATCCATAGCAGTATACAACTTTCTGTATAATACTGACTCCCTTCAACAGACAATCTTTCCTTTGAGCCTGAGCCAGGACTGCCATACACCCCACCTTCTGCCTTCCATCTGCGGGATTATCCCTCTACCCGCAGAATTTCCAATGGATCAGAAGGTAAGGATGGCGATACATCACAATATTGCATGTGTCTCACCCCCCATAAAATAATAATACATATTCGGAAGCTTTTTGGTTCAGGTATGAATATCTTCACGTAATAAAAGGAATCATAAAAACAGAAATTCTCTTTTACTACCCTATGCCATTTGTTGTAGCTGAATTTTTCACTGTCTTTCTGAAGGTGCTGATCTTTGTTTCCCGAGCAATGGAAGATATACCCACAGGATAGGATGTGTTTTAAGGCTCTCAATAGTGAATTTCTCTGTGTGTTGTCTGCATGTAAATTCTAGGCTATAATAGGAATTAGATATTTACATTCATTAAAATACAGAGGGTTGGAAAAGCATAATTGGGGTTTAGTTTAGGCTACTATAGCAGTTTATTGTTGATGTTCTGGGTAGGAACTGTTCTTCCCATATCATGCAAGTTTTCTGTTAGAGTCAGTTCAGTTCCTGTCTCCTGGTTCTGGAATGTATTTCATTAGTTCTTTTCTGGAATTGTTACCTAGATGCACTGAAAGAATCTTCTTGCTGGGGCCTCAAGAGGGATTCTTGTTGGGGCTTTTTCCTCTCTTTTTCATCTTTAAGAACATGGTCTTTAGGTTAAGATCTGGTTTGGCAAAATCCTATATTTGTATTAAAAAACAATGAAATGCCTTACTCCGTGCATGACCACAGGAACAGGACATTTCCAAACATTAACTATCAGAGGTGGCTTTTGATTCCTGAAAGGAAAGAAAGGAAGCATTTCCAGGATAGTCAATTAGAGGATAAATGTCTGGGTACTGAAAGTTCCAAAAGTACCTCCACAAGGAAGCACAGGTATTTTTCTTTCCTGTAAAGGAAGTTGGCTCAAAGTGGAAGTAACACTAACAGTAGGGAATGATTAGATCTCAATATTAAATGCAGTGAAGGAGCCTGTGCCATGTGCATTAGCTACCAGGTGCATCAGTCAGTTGGGTCCTTCCACACCAGAGGGTCGAGCTCAAAACTGGGATGTAGCATTGCACAGACTGGTCATTAGCTTACTGGGTAGGTAAGGCAAGGAAAGCTGTGGCTAAACTCATCTGCACTGTAGCTGGAAAGCAAATGCTTTTAAGGAATATAGTCACTTGTATTTGAATAATTGGCTGAAAGAAAGTGGAGAGAACAGCTGCATTTTGGTCCCAGGGAAATGGGAGTCTGGTGCTTAATTAGCATGATTGAGTGTGGTTCTAAAACAATCCCTCTGAAGTCAGAGGAAGGATTTTTAAAGAAGGCTCTGTCTTCTAGGAAAAAAGGTCTTGAATAATCAATGTGCACATTTATGAATGGGTTAGATGACAGCCCTCCATGACAGCTGAAGAGTGGGCTCAGTTCCTCTTCTCCAACATGTATCTGAAAAATTGCATATGGTTGTCGAGCATGACCAGGAACGAAGAGAATGGGGGAGTAGGTGTTTGCGCGTAGGTAGTGAGATTGAAAGGTAATCTTTTTAACTTGTTTCTGTGAAGGTGAAGTTTGTATTTCTTAAGTCAATCTGTCAGGACTATGTGGGCTCACCAAAGAGTGCATGTTGTTTAGATAGCTTTATTCGGAGACGCAACAGACGACCACCTGATGAGACCTTCGTGACTTCTTCTGGCCTGTTTGAAACAGATCAAGCACGCAATGAAGGTAGGATTTTAGAGAAATGTTAGGCAGCATCTTGCACAAGGATGATGTGGTTGATACTGTTCTCAGTTCATCACCAGAATTTCATGTACAGTCTTTCTGTGGTTATGGGGACAACTTGGTTTTGTGTTAATGCTAGCAATCAATCTTTTATACTCTACTAACATGCTCAAATCCCATGATAAATGAAGCACAGTGTAGTATGAATGTGTTAGATTATAGAAAGAAAAGCTGACCTCTTTATTTGAATTTGTTTCACCAGCTAATGGATTGTTTTCAGCCACTGTATCTGGAATTAGCATCAAATTCCAACTATGGGAATAGAGCCTGATTGTCAGGCAATACAGCTCTGGCTACTGCATATATAGTGCTAAGTTTGGGCACTAACATCACTTAAAAATATGGAACAAATCAAACAAAAGTTGAGCTATAAAGTCAATATGTAGCATCATAGAATTGTAACTATCAAACAGTGATCAAGAAATAGACCAGAATCTTGGGGGTTGTCAGTATTTTATTTTCCTTCATATTGCAGCTCTTTTTATGAAAATTTTTGTACTACCTGCTTGCATCTCTGTTAGAGTACTCATGGAGCTGAAGATATTCTGGGCAACATTATTAAGTCTCTGAACTTGCCACACCTAGTTAGCAGTGAAAATGGGGGATGTTGTTATATCCATTTCAGGTTGTGTATAAAAATCCCAAAATGTTATTTTATTGTGGCTTTGATGCAGAGGAAGATTTAGTTGGAAGTCTTGCAGATATGCCCACCAGTGAAAGGATTAAAGCAATCCAGAAGATGCCAAAGACCATGAAAAAGAAGAGAGAGATCAGGTAAAAATAAAAGTTTATCTGTTTAGTTTTATAAACAGTATACTTCTAGCAACATCTACCTATCAAGTGTGGGGGTTGCCATCTGCTTAGCTTCAGTTTGTCACTTTATGGTAAAGTACTTTTTAATGCACTTTTAAAAAGTTAACATCTTGCAAGGGAAAATAATTTAAAGATGGCGATGAGAAGAATCTCCCGTGGCAATGTAGATCAGAATATCAAGGTCTTGAGATTTGATTATGAATGATGACTTGAGATTGCTTTTCAAAGGAAACTTGGATGTTGGCCATGAAAAATGGAGGAGAGACCACATGGCCTCAACCATCTTTTTGTCTCCTCACAGAATGTATTTAAATTTTGTTCCTAGTGTGAGTTAGTGGAAGGGTTAGAACATGCTGTCATAGCATGGACAGGAGCCATGGTATCAGCCAATATAAAAACAACCAGGAAGAGCATCTCCATGTTTCATTAATTCTGTTCATGTGCACATGTGAAACTGTATTTGCAGCATCTTCTTTAGCTTCTTGTTTTAATTACAACTCGTACTATAATGCTTGTCCCCCCCCCTGCCCTGCTCTTCCACAGAAATAAAGTTTTAAAAGAACTAACAAAAAAGTCAGGACACCGCAGTGCTCAGCCCTCCTGCTGTACACAGTGTCTGCAGGGAGCAGCAGTGGTAAGTGTTGGAAACTTCTGCTGGTCACAACAGAGCAAACCACTTTAGTCGCAATGTTATCACTGTCTCCAGGGGAATCTGTTTCTTACCAAAGAGCCAATTAATTGCTGCAGTGTTCATTAGTAAACACTTGCATTATGGTAGCACTTAGGAACACCAGTTAAGCATTTTATGGTGCATAGGGTGGGGCAGATCCATTCCTAACATCAGCTTAACTGTAAAAAATGTGAGACTTTATATTGTGAAATTGAGTCCTGTTTGACTGCTGAGATTCATCTCCTCTTTTGTATTTCAGTCATTTCGGCGATTTGGAAACACCATTTCAGAATATTTTCACCTACTGCAGATAAGGCACAGGACACTGAAGATCATTGGTGCTGAGTTTGGAACAAGTGTTCTTTCTTATTTTGTTTTCTTGAAGTGGCTGCTAAATTTTAACATCTTCTCATTCCTCATCAACTTCAGTTTCATCACAATCCCTCAGTTCATTGCAGCAGAACCTAATAACCTTTCATTCACGGGTCTGGAGCTGTTCACTGGAGCTGTAAGTACATAAATTTAATCACACCTGTGATTTCATGGCAGAGAATGGGACACTTCTCACTTCTATTAATTTGGCTTCAGATGGTGATAACTTTCCACCATATGGAGGTGATAGCAAACATTCTGAATGATGTCCTTGTCTTTTCAGGGTTATTTTCAAAAAACAGTACTCTACTATGGCTTTTACACCAATGCTACAATCAGTAAAATAAAGAATGGTCCATCTTACAACATGCAGCTGGCTTATATTTTCACTGTTGGAATATATTTTGTCATCTGTTTCCTTATCTTATTGTTCAGGTAAACTAACTATGTATTCTTATTTCCCTTATATTAAGGGGGGAAAACCCAAACAATAAAAAACTCCACTCGGTCAACAGTTAACAGTAATAATTTCCTGGTTATATTTCTGTAAGTCCTTATTTTCAGGTGTAGAGTTTAAGTAGAGATTTCTGCTCCAAAGAGTCTCCAGAAATTAAACCTTTATTAGAAAAATTTTAAATAACAGCAAAATAGTAAGGGATGTGCAGAGAATCCAATCCCAGTTCAAACCAATGAGTATTATGATCTCCCTTTGTAAGGTGTTGCTGCTAATATTGTCTCTTATGCCTCTGTTTATGTGACCTTCCAGAGGTAAAGGTTGTCAGCAGCAGCTTGGAGAAGGAAATGTGAGAGTTGTTTCTTATGTTAAAGTTTATTTTCCACGTTGTCTTATGTGACATGCTCTGACATAGGTCCAATAGCCTTGGGACAGGATGGAAAAATTCACAAATCTCCCTTCTTGTTCTGCTGTACAGACTTGATACATTTCCTCATTATACATCTCACAAATCTAATTTTCCTTTCAGTATGGCCAAATCCTTCTGCAGGAACTTCATTAACCCTCAGACATACTCTGGAAATGCCAGCAAACTGCTCTGCACTTGGGACTTCAATATAACTAATGAAAAAGCTGTGAAGCTGAAACAAAAGAATCTCAGCACACAAATAAAGGTATCAAATACAGGAGACACAAAACTAACACGCAGGAGTCATTCTGCCAGAGACTTCCTTGTGCATACAGATTTGTGTGTGCACATACAAGTCTCTGGACAGGTGACACAAGTGGCTAGTCCTGTGCCTGATAGTCTTAAGTCTTCTTGACTGTTAAGTTTCATTTGGTTTGAACTCCTGGAGTTGACTTAGCTACTTGTTTTTCTTTTCTCTTTAAGCTATGTATAAATATTTGTATGCTTCTGTTCTACTAAATGAATCTCTGACTATTAAATATTTGCTAAACAGAGTATTTCTTCTGTTTTTCCCTTTCTGCTATTTAGTCATTTTGTAAACAAAAGGCAGGCTGGTCATATTATCTGTGACATGCAACTTTTAAGGTAGGAACACGAAGCTACGCAGTAAATGTTCCCAGGATAATTGCCCATCTTCTAGGGAAATAATCTCTCATTCAGTTTCTCAAGTAGTTACTTGAAACAAATTTTGCCTTGAAGAAGAAATTCTTCATAAGGAATTGTTTCCTTGCAGGAAGGCCTCACTGAAGTAAACAGAGAAGTTGTAGATTTTTCTTGGACAGAGAGACTTGTTCGTATTGGTGTTCATGTTCTTTCTTGGGTTGCTTCGCTGGGAGCAGCACTGGCTGCTTGTACTGGTGTTTACTTCCTCTCCATTAATAACCTTAAGGTAAGGACAGATTTTGCAGCCTGTTCTTGGAGATCTGTTTTTCCATACGGGTACCTCCCGTGAGCAGGAGCACTGCTCTGTTCACTACAAGGACCATAGTGAAGCAGAGCTGTTGTTTCTGCCAGTGCAGGCACAAATTGTGCTGTACCTTAAGAGCTGATTTGCAAAGGTTTGCACCACTGGGGACTATGGCAATAGTGTGGTACCTGAGGGGTCTGAGCAAATCTCCCCCTCCCCCAGCAGTGTCTTGCCTGAGAACATTCAGGGAAGGATGCCAGGTATCTTCTCTGTGGGCACACCTTGAGGCAGCATTTTGGTTAAGGCTCCATGTTGGGGTTGTTTGTGTTTTTTTCTCTCTAAGCTGTTTGTGAAAGGGCATAAAAATGACCTGGAGAGCCAAGCTGCCATGTTAGTGCTGCCTGTGGTTGCATCTCTCCTCAACACATTCATCCCATTTTTCTACTCATGGCTTGGACACCTGGAGAGATTTCAGACTCCTGGATACCACATATATGTCACTATTGCCAGGTATTTATTGCTACCACCTCTTAGTGCTTTTTGCTTGAAGTTGTCTAACTCTTGGTTTTGATACAGAGCCATGTCTGGGTGGTATGGTCAGCAGTAGGGACCTATGGAGGAGAATTCATCTTCTCCAAAGGCTTCTGTTCTACCAAGTTACACTTTTGTCTTCATGATTTGTTTGTCTTCTGTGAGATTTCTGGATTGTGTTACATTTCTGAATGAGGATGAGGAATGGTTTCCTTCCCAGTTAGGTGCACTGTGACACGGGGCTTGGTTTTTGTCACATCCCTAAATGACCCCTGGACTGTTGACCCCTCGCTGGGAAAGGAAGGGAAGTGGAGAGAGGACTGAGGTCATATCACTTAAAAACAGATGCCTGGAACTAGCACTACATAAGCCTTGGTGCCCCTCAGACCTTCCTCCACTGTGAGCCCACACATGCAGCCAGCAGCCTGTTTAGCAGAGGCTTGTGCCAAGGTTGCCATGCCCAGCTCCCCTTCTGACAGGACAATAGAAAAATGCTGCACCTGAGCTCCAAGGAGAGCTCCTGTTAGCCCTGACACTCTGCAGTGCCAAAAGGAGTGTAACCAATGGTCATCCTGCCATCACTCCCTTTAGTGAGCTTATGGAACAGCTGTTGGTGCAGTTACTGTTACTTTTTCTTTTTAGAAATATCATCCTGAAGATCTCAATTGTTGGAATACTGTGCTACTACTGGCTTAACGTTGTGGCTGCCTCAGAGTCACAGGTAAAGTTTCAAAAATACAACTGTTTGACTTAGGGACCACTTTGATAAGAGACTTGCTTCAGCGAAGAAAAGTACATGTGGTGCCTTGGAAAGCTGAGTTTGCCAGCCCAACATGTTTTTATTAGCAACTTTAGAGCAATGTGTTGTAGGAAAAAATGGAAGGCACAGCTCAGGTCTCAGCTGGTCAGCAGCATTGTTCAGAGAGAGTCAGAGATTAGTCAAGCTGTTAGCATATATTTGATCAAGACTTCAGATCTTTGATCAAGTTTCAGATACCCAAACATTTGGGAACAATGTTAGAATTGCATGATTTTTAAGTATGCTTTTTTTTTCCTCTTCTGCTTCTTACAGTGCTGGGAAACTCTGGTTGGCCAAGACATCTATCGTCTTGTTCTAGTTGACTTCATATTTTGTTTGCTTGGTTCTTTCTTTGGAGAGTTTTTACGAAGGTGAGTACTGCTTTTCTTGTCTTGTTTTTATTCATTACCCAAAGACATGGTCTGGTTTTTCCCATGTGAGGAAAGCCCAGCAGAAGCACAGCTGTGGCACCACTGAAGCTTCCTTGATTGTCTCTATTGAGCAGAGTCTCTGTGTACATGCCTTGAATACATTGCAGCTTCTCCTTACAAGGAGGTCAGTGTGTACCATTCTGTACTCCCAA
Source organism: Acanthisitta chloris (assembly GCF_000695815.1). NCBI lineage: Eukaryota > Metazoa > Chordata > Aves > Passeriformes > Acanthisittidae > Acanthisitta > Acanthisitta chloris. The sequence goes on from NW_008661432.1 coordinate 9,535, forward strand.
TGTGTCCTTTTTCCCTTTGGAGATGGAAACACATGCAGGGAGGAAGGCACATTGTGCACTCCTGGATCTCCTGAATGTGGGGTGACAAAGAACCAAGAGTCTGAAGCAGAAACCCATCTTTTCTGCATAAGCAGGCACAGCCATACTGCTGCCTTTCCTTGGTGTGTCTCCCTGTAATTTTTTCCCCTCTTGGCTATGTCACTACAGAGTGTCCACAAGTTTAAGATCTGATTTCAATCAGTCTCATTAAGGATGCAATATGACTCTCAAGTGTAGAGTTTTGCAGCATGGTGAGAAAGTATTTTGGACTGAATGTAAACACAGCTCAAAATGTAAGGAAAAATCATTTACTTCTGATATCTGCTCTGTGTACCTTCCTACTGCCAAACATAACTTATGGCTTAGGCAGTAGAGTACTTAAGTGCCTGCCAGCTCTGCAGAGCATTTAGGTTCCTTGTGGCCATACTTGCGTAGGAGATCCATTGTTTGTCTTCACCCATGATGTGAACAAGGCTGGTTTACAAGGCAGGACTTTGTTAACTTTTTGTTAAATTAACACAGAACAATGTTGAGAAGCCCTTGAAGACTTTTCCTCCATAGCTCTTGCCAGTGTACTTTAATCCTCCTGTTCTTGCTGTGTTCAGATAGGAAACCACCTCTCAGCAAAAGGACACAGAACCAAACCTGCAGGGTCAGCTGTGATGAATGGCCTCCCCTAAGCTGGGCTAAAGCACCACACTTAAACCTGTGAAAGATTAAAAGTACAATGCTTGTATTTAATTGTATGTGTTCAGAGTAACCCCCTGAAAGCTCAGCCCTGAAACACAGTCGATGCAGTTGATAAGGTGGTACCAAGACATGTACTCAGGGTGAGATGGGAGAGTTACCAAAATCTTTGTTGTTCTCGCTACAACGAGCAGAAACTGAATCTCCCCAGCTCAGGAAAAATGAGGTGATAAAACTGTTGGTCCTCAGTAGGAATCCTCTGAGTACTTGCTTACCTGCATGGGTTTCAGCTATTTGCAACCTCAGTTAGTTTGAAGTAGGATATACTTGAGGATATGTTAAGAGTATCAGCCTACAAGATCCTTTTTTTTTTTTGATTGAGGCTGAAAATTCTTGAGACCTGAAAAGCTGTTTCAGTTTTGTACTTGAGGCAACTTGACATTTCAGCTGTTTAAGCACAAACATACTTGTGTATGCTTACTCATGTAACAAATAGTTACTTTAGTACAGATATATACTGCTATAGTAACAAACCCTCGGGTTTTTGGTTGCTTTAAAAGTATCTTAGGTCTTATTTCAACCCTGCTGTGTGTTATGGGAATTTGCTTTTGCCAAATTCTGTTTTGCTTTTGATGTGCTCTCTAATGAATGAGCTGTGGCTGCTTTGTATGAGGTTAATGCAGCCCCTAAATAATCTGTCACTGATGCTTGTATTCAGGAGGTCATTTACAGAGATTTCTACAAAGGGCTTTATCATTTAGCAAATGCTATTGTGCTGTAGTTTTTGTCTTTCCCCCCAGAATTATTGGAACTACAGTCTGGGTGAGCCTGGGGCTGCCAGAATTTGATATTGGCCGAAATGTTTTAGATTTGATCTATGCACAGACTTTGACCTGGTAAGTGTTACCTTTACAGCCAAAACTTCATTTGCAGTGAGAAATACCATGGAACATTTTTATTCTGATGTTTCTGGGTGCTTCCTATTGTGGGGGAAAGAAGAGGATAAATGCCTGAGAGATGACCTCTTAAGAAGCTTTGTAAGGACTGTGACTTTCCAGTTCTCTTTGTAATTATGTGTGTAATAACAATAACTTCAGTCAATAGTTTACTCAGTGGCCACCTGGTCTGAGAGAAACCTGATAGGTTCCTGCAGGAATATCCTGGAGTTTTGTTTACTTCCCCACTGGAGTGTTGTCCCTGTTGAAATAGACTCAGTATTAAACCCTGGAAAAGATGCCTAATTTCTAAGCATGAGTGTGTTACTCCATTTACAAGAGATTCCTGCAGATATGAACACAGATATGTATGTCTGAAGTTGCATATTTTCAAAGGAACACTTACTGCTACAGGATCAAGGTCAACATAATCACATTCCCAAATAAACCAACACTATCTGGATATGAAGTTATTGTGGCATTTTCTGCTTTCAGTGCACCAAGAGCTGTGAGATGAATAAATATAAATGTCTATAAATCCTTTCTTGTAGGATTGGTATCCTGTTCTCACCTCTGCTGCCTGGCATCCAGATGATAGCATTTGCTATAATATTTTGTGTGAAAAAGGTAAAAAACTTGACATGTATTCATCATAAACTCAGACTGTTTGAAAACTGGGCAGAATTATTGTGTTAAAGTGCTGCTTTTGCTACAAAAGCAAACTTTAGCCACCAGAGTCCTGAAGAACCCACCAGAACCTCATTTTGCCTCTTGCTGTTTCTATAGCCAGACTATATTCTTGAGGTTTTCTAAAGCTACAGCATATCTATCAAACTCACAGGAAAAGTTCTTTGAAACTTTTGATAGATGCTATTCCAGCAATTTCAGTGGGATTGACTTAAACCAAGTTGAAGTGGCAGGTAACACCATTCCAGGAGTACCTTCATCTCTTTAAAGGTCAGTCTGATGCAGAATTGCCAACCCCCTCGCAAAGCCTGGAGAACTGCTCAAATGACAACATCCTTCATGTTCCTGCTGTTCTGTCCTTGCTTCCTTGGAGTCCTGTCTGTCACTGGAGTCACTGTCTGGAGGTATGGAAGATTTAAGACTGGCATTTAAGACTACTAAATTATGCTGTGTGACCTGATATCAGGCAGAGGAATTTGCATTTTTCTATATGAAAAGCTGTAGCAAATTCTAACAGGAGGTTTTGGATGTTCATGAGATGTTCTGAGAACAAGACATACTCAGTGAACTTGTGAGAATGTGGCTCACTAATTTGTCCCATAAGAAAGTGAGAGGGGAAACAAAATAGCATTGAAGTTTTTGGCTCCTATTTAAATGTAGCATCAGGTTTTACTTTTTCTCCTCTTACAAGTTTCTGTGACCTAGTCTTAGTTCCTGGACTTAATTTATAGGCCACACTGGGTCTGCAGAAGAGAAATACCTGGAAAAACTTAAGAGGTCAACTTCTGGATTCTTTTCAAACTTCAGAGGCTGTTTTTGCAGGCAGTGCTGACCTCTGTAATAATGCATTTCAGTTGTTGCCAGTATTTTAAAGCTGCTCTGGTTTTGTGCACATTGGTCACAGGAGGGCAGGAGGATACTCCTTTTTCTTTACAGTTATCAGCCACATGATTTCAATATTTAGTAAGATAGGTAACTAGACATGAAACTAGGTTGGATGAAATCCATCAGAGCAAACATTTCCAGATGGCAACTGGGAACTTCAGACTGTCTGGAGTGGTTCAATTTCAAAGCAAAGAGTACTTTCCTATTTCAGTCTACCTGAAAATGTTAATTCTTGTGACACGCTGTCTTAGTTCAGCACATTCTGTAGTTCCTGACAATCTGCAGTGACTCATGTCCCCAAAGGCAAGGTGAAACGATGGTTCCCTGGGGTGAAACTTTAAAAAAAACAGATATTCAATTTGCTGTAGCTTGTGCTACAGTGGCTGACTTGTTACATTTAGGTCAAGGCTGTGTTTACAGGGCTCAGGACCAATCCCTTGCAGCAGGGATTCTTATCTCTCACTGCATAACCCAGGGTGGACATTCAATGGCTGGAGAGTGACCCAAGCTAAAAATGAAACACAGATCATGGCAGTACTCTAAGAGTCCAAAGAGAACAAAGGGCACCAGCAAACTGATGAACATCTTGACGTACAAAATCACAGCATTAACTTAATCACTGGTCAATATGGGAAGTTTTGAGTTGTTTTTTCACACTTTCAGGTTAAAACCTTCAGAAGGATGTGGTCCTTTCAGAGGTTTGTCTTCTATGTACGCAGCAGTTTCTGAGTGGATAGAAGTGCTGGACCATTACACTGCCTCAAAATGGGTAGTATGGATCTACCACAACTTAATTACAAGTGAACTTTTCTTCTTCATCCTCTCTGCTATTGTCCTGTAAGTACCTGCTTCAAAAGGGCCTGAAATGGAAAAAGATGGCAATGATATAGCCATTCTTCTTAAAAAAAAATTGCTAAGTGCATTTTAAAGCCTCAGAAACAGTTAATCTATTGGAAATTTGTCTACTTAAAGTACATAACCAAGTTATATAACCTATTCTTAGGATGCCAAAGCTCTTTACAGATGAACTTCAAGCTAAGACTCTGTGGAATTAGCAGAGTTTGAGGCCTCCCTTTGTTGGGCCTCTCTTTTTTTTCTTTCCCCCTTTTGGGGTGATTAGCAGACTTTGAGGCCTCCCTTTGTTTGCCCTCCCTTTTTTTTCTTTCCCCCTTTTGGGGTGGAAGGGTGTGGTGACACACAAGTGTGCACACTGTAGGGGCAATGCTAGTTGGTGGGTTGCACCAACTAATCTCAGGTGAACTCACATACTGTCCCCTAGGCTGAAATCAGTTATTTTGGCAAAACCAGTCTGTGTGCACTAAGCCTTTGAGGCCTCCCTTTGTTTGCCCTCCCTTTTTTTTCTTTCCCCCTTTTGGGGTGGAAGGGTGTGGTGACACACAAGTGTGCACACTGTAGGGGCAATGCTAGTTGGTGGGTTGCACCAACTAATCTCAGGTGAACTCACATACTGTCCCCTAGGCTGAAATCAGTTATTTTGGCAAAACCAGTCTGTGTGCACTAAGCTAGGTGCCTACTGGTGGAGTTTGAAGCTGTACCTGTGCTGCTGAATGCTTCTAGCATGGCCATGCTCACCTGAGAGCCCAAATCTGTTCTAATGAAACAAGATCCCACTCACTGTAGTGGGACCAGGATTGGCCTGGAAACAGTAAGTGTTCCGTGTTGTGATTTAAGGTCCAGGCATGTGTCCAAGCAAATGACACAAAGTTGGATAAGAGCACTATGTTCCTGTTTGTTATCCAAAATGCACCTTGAATTGCTGACCTATTTAATTGTACTTTTCATCTTGAATACAAGTCCAGAAATCTTTGGGGTCTTTCCCAAGAGAATGTTTTAAGTAATTTCCTGTGTTTGCTGTTCCTTGTGTTGTTGTATACATCTATTTTATATATCCCAGAAATCTTTGGGTCTTTCCTAAGAGAATGTTTTAAGAAATTTCCTGTGTTTGCTGTTCCTTCTGTTGTTGTATACATCTATTTTATATATATGTGTGTGTGTGTATGTGTGTAAAGATGTGTATATATGTCTTTTAATGGATTCAAATACATCAGATAAATTTCTGTATAGGAAATGACTAGGAGGAAATGCTCATATGTAGAACTTCTTGTTGTTGTTCTTTTTGTTTAGAATTCTTATTTATCTTTACTGGCAAATAATACAAGCAAGAAGGACAATGATCAGACTCTTACAACAGCAAATTATTAATGTAAGTTTGACTCTCAGTTTTATCTTTTTTATAATTTGGCTTCTTTGTTGATTATCTCATCCAGCTTTGTGGAGCTTTTCCTATGACTGTGCCAGGGAGGGTGGGAGCCCTCTCCCATGTGAGTTGCAGGGAAACTGAACTCACAAACGGAGTTGTTGCAGAAGAATTTTATCTTCAGGATGTGCTACTGCAGCTCCCTCTGTAGGCAGATTATTGTAGAGGAAAAGGAATTGTTCTGTTAAGTTGTTGCAGAAGAATTTTATCTTCAGGATGTGCTACTGCAGCTCCCTCTGTAGGCAGATTATTGTAGAGGAAAAGGAATTGTTCTGGTCGGTGGTTGCTAAAAGACTTTGAGACTCTTGAGAATGATAAGTACATTCTAGCTAATGATCAAATATGTCTTGACCATAGGAAGGGAAAGATAAAATGTTTTTACTTACAAAACTACGGAAACTGCAAAGGGCAAAACGAAACCCTTCAGCGCTGAGAGGACCAGACCAGCAGGTCACTCCAACTGCTCAGGTACTGCTGCTCAGTTATGGGCTTGGTATGATCTCATGGGGCTCCTCCAGCCTTGTAACAGGCTGCTGCTTGGGGATATGTGTGTATCTCAAACCTCACATGGATTGATTGATGACTAATTAACTCCAGACAGCAGAAGGATACTGTGAAAGTTCCCTCATTATCTGTTCCAGGCTGGAATTCAACCTGGGAAGATGTAAAAAAGTCCTTTACCATCACTGGACATAATCTATGATTATGAAGCTGCAAGAAAACATTCTTAATCTAGGTGTGCAGTGATGGTTACCAAAGGGTTAGGCCACACTTGAACCTTGCCTAGGCTGAGAAGGAAGCTGCCTTCCCCCCCTGGCTCTGGAATTCCTTAGGACTTTATAGTTTGTGTTTTTTTTCAGCTGAGGTAAAACTGAGTGCTTGGACCTAACTTCATTTTAAATCCCATGGCTCTGGAATTCCTTAGGAGTTTATAGTTTGTGGTTTTTTTCAGCTGAGGTAAAACTGAGTGCTTGGACCTAACTTCATTTTAAATCCCATACAACACCAATAGAAATCCATTGTCCTAAACTGGAATTTATTTTTCAAGGCAGTCCTGCCTGCTGAGCCATCAAGTTACTGCTAAAATGTGCACATACAGGTTCTGTCTGGTGTTTTTTCTTTGGGTTGAGTAAAACCTCCCCAAAAAACCCAAATCCCTGTCCATTATTAATGTGATAATATAAATACACATGGATAATAATTGATACTGATCCATTGTTAAATAGAAATGGCAATATAGATAAATACTGACTGTAGAGAGGGGAGGTGAAATCAAATGGGCATTTTCCACATGCTGAGGGTTTTCAAACAACCTGTGACTGTGTCCAGTGTCACAACTGAGACTCCCAAGGGGAGGGTTTGGTAGCCTACTAAGGGTGGATGTTCTTGTAGTTTGTAAGGTCAGCTTTCAAAAGGAGATGCCAGAATAATCTCACTGTGGATCTAATAGAAAGGCCATCTCCCTAAAACAAGGGTGTGAGCAGTGCTGACCATGAAGTCATGACTGGAAGGCAGAATACAGACTGCTAATGCCAAACACTCTGCCTTTCAGGGAGGCTCCTCTCCATACCAGCCACCCAGGCAGCCTGCCCAGCAAATGCCAGACTACCCAGCAAGAGCATTTGACAGGAACCAAAACGCATCCTACAATGAGGTGAGAGGCTCACAAGAGGGAAGTCTCTGCTAGATTTCCCTCTATGAAGTCTGGGGCATGGTGTGGAGCACAGAGGTTGCCCTGTATGCATGGGGATAATTTGAAAGATTAATTTGAGCAGGTGAACAAATGTAGTCAGAATAGGTGTTGGAACACTCATAATCACAAGCCTCCTTAAGGCTTGGAAGTGCATGGTTTTGTTACAGGTAACTGATACTGTTTCAAATACAAGGTAACAAGCACATGAGGGAAACTGTGGCCTTAATCTGCTTGTGAATTTTGTTTTCAGTATCCCTATCCTGCTGAGAGCTGGACTGGCAGTGGCTTCCCACTAGGTAAGCACAAGGATGAAACACAGAAAGCTCCTGGTTGAGCTCAGTTAAAATGTACAGACACAGCATGTAACAGCTGGATGGCAGGGACACAGCACGTTAGGATCTTGCAGAAGGAGAAAAAAGACTTGGGTTTCTGGGGTAAACACTTAACATAGGACGTGCTTATTGGGAGCTTGTTGCAGTGTGGGTGGTGACTTCTGAAGACTCATCACAGAGTTCAATTTCCTTGGGTAAATGAGCCAGGCAAGAACATTAAATCACTTTAGAGACAGATTTCACATCTTGGTGTGAACCTCAGAAGAGCTTATTCATGATGTGGAGTCCCTAGGACATCAGCACATAAAGAATGAAAAGAGTTATTGGATCCTGCATGACTTTGAACTATTCCTGGGTTACCTCATTCCAAGTCCTTGACAGATGAGACCTTTAAAGCCCAGGGGTTTGTAGTGAGGGTGGTGGTCACACTGACAGCAGAGTTAACTGTGTTTGCCCTGTGCCCCCAGACTGGGAGCCAGCCCAGCCCAGCAGGCCTGGCGTGTCCTCGGCCGTGGCGCTCGCTCTGCGCGCGAGGGAAGCAGCTCAGTGGGACCACTACGATGACGACAGAGACTTCCAGCCATGAGCAGGCACAGTCAGTACCAAGCATTGTCATTGATGGGTGCTCTGCAGAAAGCAAATACTCATTTGCACTAATGCCTGAAAGAATCAAACCTGGGGTTTTTTTACCTCTAAGTGGAAGAAAAAGAACAGATTGCAAAATGCATCCTGACTGCAGGGTACTGCTGTGATAGGGAACATCCTGTGCTGGGTTTAGTTTTGCAGCTGTGGTGTTCTGGGATTCAGTAAGGCTCCCACAGCTGGTCACTAGGTGTTGACTAAATATTAGGAAACTTGTGTCTAATTGTACATAAAAGTTCTCATTTGAAAATATTTTTATATCATGTGTGTTGTTTAAACTGCTTTTATCTGATCTAAACCAAACCTGAAGTATCGGTCAAATAAACACAGAAGGAAATTAAAGTGCAGTTGCTTATAATGACTGAGGAATTGTAATGGCTGTGAAATGACTTGTGTGACCCAGGTTAAAGTTCTGTTCCATTTTCACTTTTCTAAGCCACTCTTACAGTTTATTAGAGTCACTCAAAAGCAGCTTTGATGTTAAAAGCTATCAGAACTCTCTTTTTAAGAGTGACTACTTACCAAAATTCTCATTTGTGTAAAACCACTGCTTATAAACTAAAAGCTTACATGTCTTTTCCCATAAAGAACTGATTGGAAGTAACAGAATTGAGATTGATTTTCTTTATCATCCATGACTGTGAGATACTTGATGCAGCTTCTTTTTATTCAGAGCCACAACTTTGCCATCATGTTGGGGTTTTTTTTATTTGTTTGTTTAGCCTATCTTCTACTCCTGCCTGGTTTATTCCTCCCTTGTTGCTTGGGACATAAAAATGCTTTAGGAAAGAGGCACATCTTTTCCTCATGCTCATAGTTTAGCTTAAACCCAAAACCAGCCCCCAAAGGCACATCACAAACTCTACACACAGTGCAAGATCAGAGACTCTATTTTATTATCTTTCCCTGCCTGTGCAGCTGTGGACTCTGGTTGTGAGTATTGATATGGGCCGGGTGTTTGCACTGAGGACAGTGACTCAGCAGTGCCAGCAACTCAAGCAGCAACAAAAATTGGACCTCTGGAGCAAGGGCCATTTGCCACGAGGAGTCATTTGCCCTTCAGTGGCCACGTGAGTGCCTGTAAGGCTCAGTGGAAACTTCAGAGGCTACAGCACTCAGGAAGTGGTTGGATAGAATCTGGTTGAAGGCATAAACCACCTCCTTACTCCTGTGCTCCTCTGTGCACATAGAGACAAACACAAAATCCATCACCCCTGGCAGAAGGGAGCATGAACCTGCTGCTAATACACAAGTTTAAAATTACCTTAACTGGGACAATTGTGTGGTTCTCTCCACTGATGTTTTATTTAATTACCTTTTGCCTCTTTTATAGAAGTTTTTTTAATGTGTCAGTTTGCTCTGGGAGAACTAGTTCTAACTGTGAGACATGCTATCAAGAACACTTACATCCAAAGCAATGTACCAAAGTCCTCCACCATTCTCTGCTGTTCTGTTCCTGGTCAGTGCACTCTGCAAAGTGGTCACCCAGGCACTCTGCAGCCTGAACCAGCACCACCCAGACAAGGGAACGAGGAGTTGCAGCCACTGAAGCAGCACAGCTAACCCAATCATGGTTACACTGCCAGTCAGACACACTTGCTGCTGGACTAGGCATCGTGAGATTACATCTGACCAACAACCTGCAGCAGATAACCAATCAGTTAAAGGTTTGATTCCTCACTTCTGCTGAAATTAATATCAGGTTATTCTGAAATTAAATGGATTAAACTCAGTAATTTCATGTATTGGCCATGAAGAAAAGGCCATTTATTAATTCATGTTAGGGATGAGTTCACAAGGGTTTTCTGCTCTTGCTCATCACTGCCAGCCATCTCCTTCCACAGCAGAGCCAACATGGTTCATGGCCCCCTGATGTGATGAAAACATCTGGGGTTTTACTTGTTAGAACAGCAAGCAACCTGCACTGATTTGGACCCTTTACACCAGTGCACTGCTGCACAGCTGATAAACAATGCTCTTCCCATGAACTCTCAGAGACTTGTTTATTGTAACTGCAGACTCCTTGGAGTTCACATTAAATCTGGATCACAGTTCCCATATCCCTGCGAGTGCCACTCAACCATGCAAACCATCACCAAACTACAAAGATGTTACACCTCCACTTGTTCCAGCACTCACTGTACAGCTTTCTTAAGAAATAAATACACTCATGTGCTGTGCCATCAGAAGAAACACTCTCCTCCCTTGGTTCCTTTAAAAAGGCTGGAAGATAAGAAGCTCCTCAAGTTTTATTTATTGATTCTCATAGCCTTCTCATCCCACATGGGAAGTTGGCTTTTCCCTCCTTGCCATGATGCAGCAGAGACATTTTCCCATGCAGGGGAGGGAAATAAACTCACTATCTTGGCACCAGATTTTCAGGTTCTGTTTTAAGAACAGTAATGTCCATATTTTTAAGACGTCATAAACCAACCTCAAATTATCAAACAGCTGTAGCACAGACTGTTTAGATTACTACAATCAAAGTATGATTTTAAATTTTGGCACCAAAATCTGCTGATATGATTTTATAACCAAAATTTAAACAAAGCAAAGGAACAGTCAGACAATTACAAAGCCATTTGCATGCGCAGGGTATGGCCCAGTCTACCTGTCAAATCTGATCCTTTCACACGACACTGATTTTCTCAGGCTGCAAGTGGCTGCACCACAGCTTTGCCCAGTGCACCAGAGAACCATCAGTTTTCTGCATTCGAGGTCTGACCAGGTGCAGACCTAAACTGCTGCTCTGCCTTTTCCCAGAGCTGTTGTTCCTGTCCATGGGCACTGCCCAGCACGGGTCACTAGTGAGGGTCTGTCCTGGGTTGCAATGGTATG
>NW_008661433.1:0-1174 GCF_000695815.1 Acanthisitta chloris
CCCGAGCCGCCGCTCGCCCGGCCCCGGCCGCGGCGCTGGGAGTCTCGGTGCGAGCCATGCATGGAAGCGGGCGATTTCAGGAGGTCCAGGGGTGATTTTTTTTTTTCCATGTTTGTTTGCTTTTTCTTTGCCAGAAGTTAGATAAATTCTCGTCCGTGCTGCTCGGCGGTGTCTGTGTTCTCAGGTAAGTCTGCATCCGAGCAGCAGCCCAGCGATGCGCTTTTATTTTTAAATTTTCCCTCCTTCTTCTTCCCTCTTTTTCTCTTTTTTCTACTCTCTCTCTCTCTCTCTCTCTCTCTCTCTCTCTCTCTCTCTCTTTTTTTTTTTTTAGTCTGATATTAATAATCCCCGTATGCCCTGCTTTCCGGGTCATTACGGTACTGCTGGTCTCTAATCAATCCTAATGCGATGGCAATTGGAGTCTCTGATGAATGCATCTCAGGTTTCTTGTAATGGCTCTACCACATTTTCCTGGACCTCCTTCTTTAACCTGAGATGCCAGGGGGACGTCTCCGTTCTCAGCTGCTGATTACTTCAAGATGTTTGGGCTGGTGTGGGGAGAGAGGGAGCGAGCGAGGCAGCCTGCCCCTGAATAATCTGGAACTGAATTGGATGAGCCGTTTCCTAAATCAAAGGACAACGGCGGGGTTTAACTCCTTTTCTGCACGGAAGCCTGCGGGTTTGCCTTCCAGCCGGCTACTCTGCATCTCCCCCCGCGTGTTCGTGTCCGTGACACGACCCTCGGGTGCCCACACACCTCCGGAGTGCGCAGCTCACCCCACCGATTGCAGCCCCCCCAGGCAGAGGGGGGGACCCCCATTCCCTCCATCCCTAGCTGCTCGCGCCGGGGGTTGGAATTCCCATTCCTGGAGGTGGGAGCCCCACTCCCGGGAGTGGGAGGCTCCCGTGGGCTCGCAGGGACCCGAGCAGCAATTGCGCGTTATTAGCGCGGCGATTCGCGTTTTCACGACGTTGTTTTCCTCCCGTTTCTCAGCATAAATGGCATTTGCCGTAACCCGAGACAATGCTAATTGCAACTTCTGCCCCCTTTAAAAATGTATTTAGTTTTGAACAAGATAATGCGGCTGGAATTAGGCAGCGGCCGAAGCGGGCGCGGGGCTCGAGCGCTGTTTGCCCACACCAAAGGGATGGTCCCCAGAGATTCGGATCCTCC
>NW_008661434.1:0-337 GCF_000695815.1 Acanthisitta chloris
TTTTAGTCACAAATTTTGTTCCTTTTTTGGGTTTTTTTTTTTTTGTTGTTGTTCCTTTAATTATTTTCTGTTAAATATATTATTTAAACCACCTGAAATTCCTTTTTTTTTATTTATTTGTTTGGGTGGAGAAAGGGAAGTTTGAGGGGAAAAATGGAAATTTCAAGGGGGAAAATGAGAATTTTGAGGGAAAATGAGACTTTATGGGGGAAAATGAGAATTTTGAGGGAAAATGGGAATTTTGAGGGGGAAAATGGGAATTTTGAGGGAAAATGGGAATTTTGACTGGGAAAATGGGAATTTTGAGGGGAAATGAGAATTTTGAGGGAAAATGGGA
>NW_008661435.1:0-10278 GCF_000695815.1 Acanthisitta chloris
AACCAGGCTGATTCTGTGATTCTATGAAAAACGACGGTGTGCGATGTGGGTTGCGGTGCGAAGGGCAGGGGGAGCTGCTCCAGCAGCGCCGAGTCAGGCGGAAATAAAGCTGACAGTGCAGAGATACCTTCGCGTGTTTATAGGAAGCTCATGTAAAAAGAAGTTTGCAGAGGCTGCTAGACACAGTGCAGTTCATCCCGGGTAAATTGGCGGTGTTTTGGGTATTTTGTTTACCGGTTGTACCTTAGCAAACGGTGGGTGAGAATGTCTGATGTGCTCAGGGTCAGGTATGGAAAGATTCAGAATATAAACCGCATGGTTATTTATGGACACTTAATTTGTCTTCCCTGTATTACAGTGGAGATTGGCAAATTGATCATGTAGGTCTTTTTTTGGACACCTCAAACAGCAGAGCTGCACTCTAAACAGATCTCAAAAATTTGCAGCCTTTTAAATTTGAGTGGACTCTGAAAGGGCCTCGGGTCTGTCCTGTACTGAATTTGACATCCTTGTCAAAATTGATTATTTTCATTGTGGTTTGTGGTTTTTTTTCATAGCTTATAAGAATGTTTGTTTCTGTGGTTTCATCTTAGAAACAACTAAACTTTCCAGAAGTCTAATACTGCAAGTTAACTGTAGATGGATCTCTATATTGTTCTATGCTTCCACCGTTATTTAAAAAAACTGCTTGACATTGCATCAGCATTGTTAAGACCAAGATTTTTTTTTATAAAGGCAGTTGTCTTTTCAGAGATTGAGGAGTGTTTAGTGGGTTTGCAAATATTACTAGACTTCTTTTGTGGGGTAACAGTAAAATGTACCTTTCTCAATAGCAGTTGTTTCTAACAACTGTAACCATTTCCTTTCTAGTGTCCTGAAGAATGTTTTTGCCAAGATCTGTAAAAGTCAAGAGGACTGCTGATGAGGAGCCAAGTTGTACAGCTAAGAAAAATAAACTGTCTCCTGGAGGATCTTTGCTAGAGGAGACCACTGAGTTCCAAGCCTGTAAGCCAGTTAGAACAGAAACTTCTGCTTCAGGATGCAATTTGAATGAAATTGTCCAAGAATGCTCAGAACCTGTAGCTGGAGATCTGGATGTTGTGAATACAGCGTTGGGAAATGAGTGCCAAAATACTGCTGAGGATAGCTCTTCAGAAGAACCCATAAAATCCTTCAGCAAATCCCAGCGTTGGGCAGAACCTGGAGAACCTGTGTGTGTTGTGTGTGGTCGCTATGGGGAGTATATCTGCGATAAAACAGATGAAGATGTTTGTAGTTTGGAATGCAAAGCCAAACATCTTCTGCAGACTCAAGAAAAACAAAAACAACTACCATCTGATCAGTCTCAAGCAGAAGCTCACCTGCTTAATGCACCTTATAGCTACAAAGATCATTCCTTTATTTTAGGTTTGCAAGATGAGCAGGTTGAGAACCTTAAACTGCACCTCGGCATTGCTGTCCAGGGCCAGCAAGTTCCAAGACCTATTGTAGAGTTTGAACACTGTGGTTTTCCTGAAACTTTAAACCATAATTTAAAGAATTCTGGCTATGAAGTCCCAACTCCTATCCAAATGCAGATGATCCCTGTTGGACTATTAGGGAGGGATATCTTGGCTAGTGCAGACACAGGCTCCGGAAAAACAGCAGCCTTCCTGCTCCCTGTTATCATGAAGGTTTTGAAAGAGGTAATGAAACTGGGAATGGTCAGGGAAAGTGGATTGCAGCTTTGTCTCTTGGATTCTCAGTGTAACACTGAATGTCATTGTGGTGGTTTTTATTAACATTCAATGATTTGTTTTGCTTCTGATTGCTGGAGCATTGGCTCTTTGAGGGAGGGATTGCAATGACTTTGAATGTTTATTTTTCTTTGATCAGGAGATAAAGCAACTCAGTTGATATTACCTAGTATATGATTTCACCTCGTTAAGAAAAGTAATCAAGGTCTGTGGTAAACTTGCTAAATGACTTAAAATAGAAAGTGAAAGTAATTTCAGGCCCTCTGCAGAAAGTTGTTCCTGTGTCTTGATATGTCAGGTGGCTGAAAGAGATTTGTTTGCATTTGCATAATTTCGCAGACTAATTTCACTTGGATTATGTTTGGTTGACCATCAAATAACTACATTGATTTGGAGTGATACAATTTCTGAACCCTGCAGTTATACAGTCTTCCCTTTGATACTGTGGGGCAAAAGCAATTAAGAACATTCTTGCTTCAAAAGGACACGGATGCTTGGAGAAAAGGAATGGCAAATGGTGTTCTGTACCTCATGTGTGGCTCAGTATTGCTTTTTGCTTTGGTGGTTTTATTCAAAAAGGGATGTGTGAGAATATATTTGAAAATCCTGGACCTAATTCTAGTTGATGTCTTGGACTGTTTAGATGCATTTATAGGTATATATACACACAAATGTGCATGTAATTTTTTTCCAATGAGTAAAGATTATTGAAGTAACTAATTTTTATTGCATTAGTTTTAAGAATGAAGGCATGTAAAAACAGGTGTATTACTATTTTGTTTAAAATAATTTAAATTTTTAATATAAAAGAGAGATGAGATGCTAAGAGCATAAGGGTAGTATGGTTATGAGATATTTGAGAGTTCCTGGCTTCTCCATATCTATGTAGATACCTTCTTTGTGGTGGTAGGTTGTTAAGTTAAACACTCTTGCATTCTTGAAAAGAACTCAAAAAGCTCTTCTTGACACTAATACCTGAGTAATGCCTTGGATGGTGCAGTGGAAAAGGAACAACCTCCCACTGTTGCTCACTTGTAAATGTTCCTTTTGGAGCCCAGAAATACATAGCATCGAGACCACCGTGATGTGTATTTGTGATTGTAGTATCAGTACATGAGAGAGCTGTCTCTGTTTGCTGAAGGTATCAGTATTCCTGAAATGTCTTGGAGCTGGACCATTAATCTGTCTTTTTCCTCCCCATTTTAACTTTCCTTCTTTTTACTTTGTTAGTATGTGTTAACTGGAGTTTGCATCCACAGTAGCTGCACTACGTAACTTAAGTTTTAGTATCGGGAGATTGAAAGCATTTTATCTAAATAGTAATAAAGCAATTCCATCTTCAACAGATTTCTCCTCCTCTTTCTAGACAGAAACTCCATCTGCCCTTATTCTGGCACCAACAAGGGAGTTGGCAATTCAGATAGAGAGACAAGCTAAGGAGCTGATGGCAGGTTTGCCAAACATGAGAACAGTTCTCCTGGTAGGAGGTTTGCCACTGCCACCACAGCTTCACCGGCTCAAACAAAGTGTTAAGGTAAGGATTGCAGTGTGGAGAGTCACGAAAATTGAAACTGCTGATGTGTATAAACACACAAAGATGTGTTTTTCCTAAATCTAAACTACAGAAATGTTTGTTAGCTCTTGAAATTTTTACACCAATACAATGTTTTGTAAACATTTTTGACTTCTGATTAAACTTAATAGCTTTTTTGGTTTCAGAAAGTTTCATATGTGATATTGCTGCTTTCAAAGACTGAAATATGCTATTTTATTGGATAAGGAGTTGTAATTTACAGCAAAAATTTAATTAGTTTTTATTGCAGATTACAGTGCTTGTGTTTAGACACATCCATTAGAGTTCTAAAAGGTCCATTTCCTTTTGAAGCTTCATAATTTATTAAGTTATCTGTAAAAGTCTTATGACTTATTTGAACACAAGTAATGTAACTGATTATTGCCCTTGTTACCCATGTGCTGTAACTTCATAGTTTTTCTAGGACAGTCATCTGTCCTTTCGTGGAATTTCTAACTCATAGGGTTTTTTTTGCTGTTTCTTTTTTTCTTTTTTAGGTTATAATAGCAACACCTGGAAGACTTCTTGAGATCTTAAAGCAAAGTTCTGTTCAACTGCATGGCATAAAAATCGTAGTGGTGGATGAAGTAAGTTTGTAGTTATCAGGGCTGCATTCCCAATACAGAGATGTTTGAAGAGGCAGTGAGAGTGGCTAGTCTAAGTGATTAAACACAGAGTGTTTGTTATAAAATGCATTTTTTAAGAAAAAAAGTATTTTTGTAACACAGTATGAAATGTATTTGAACAACATGTGTTCTGTTGGCTATAAAAGACTTAAGATACCTGACAGGATAATTAATACTGTTAGACCAGTGTGAACCATTTGGTTCTAATTTTTTCACTTCTGACTGCAAATACTCCTGCATTTGGGTAGTTACATGCCATTCATACACATTATGGTTCTCTTATCAATTCAAGCACAGGATCCTGCTGGTCATGGACCAATCTGGTACAAATCTACTATTTTTCACTTAGGTGGATACCATGTTAAAAATGGGTTTCCAGCAGCAAGTGTTGGATATTTTGGAAGACATCTCTCACGATCATCAAACCATACTGGTGTCAGCCACAATTCCAGTGGGTATTGAACACTTAGCAAATCAACTTCTGCACGATTTTGTAAGAATAACAATTGGAGACAAGAACCTGCCATGTTCCAACGTTCGCCAAATTATCTTGTGGGTAGAAGAACCGTCTAAAAAGAAAAAACTGTTTGAAATACTAAATGTAAGTTGAATATTTTTCTCATAAGAACAATTTCTAAAATTACTCATGTCTTTACAAATTTCTGTCAGGTTCTCATCTTAGTTCTTATCTGTGTGAGTGAAGAGGTGGAGTGAGGTTGAGCATGAAGCTGCACTAACTAGTTCAGTAGTTCTGCAGTGTAAGAATTTTAATGGCAGTTTCTGGGATTACTTCACCCCCATTGCTCACACCTCCTTCTGTGCAGCAGGAAACTAGATTCCTGTGCTGGAATCCAAGTTAAAATGATAATTTTGATCGTTTTGGGGCTTTTGTTTAAATGATTTGCTGTATTGCATCCCAAATATCTGTGCTGGTTATCCATGAGTGGTAGAGGAACAGGAGTTTCTTAAACTGTCACAGCTGCTTTATTCCCTGGGAGTGGTTTGTTGTTCTAAAAGTCGTTAAAGAAATTAGTGAGAAATCTAATTTAGTTGTTTTTTGAATTTCCTTCATATGAATAATCATATATATCTTCTATGAGTACTTTGGGGAGTGATTTTAGAGGTCTGGCTGAGGTTATCCAAGAAGTAAATAAGAATCTTTAACTGAACCTCAGAACTTGAACAAAGTTGGAATTATTAGAAAACTTCTGACTTCTAAAAAATTCATGTGTTGATATAAAGTCTACCAATCAGTATATGTTGATGTTGTACAGCTTTGTTTCATGGCTGATATCTTGTTCCTTCTTATCTAGAGTCTAAAAATGTGTGTTCATCTGAAAGTCTTGTTGATATTACAGATAATGAGCAGAAGAAATTGAATCCAAGTTGCTGCTGCTAAGCAGCAAATGGTTGTGATACCTTCTTACATAAACTCTTTAATTTTACAGGATAAGAAGCTCTTCAAGCCTCCAGTGTTGGTATTTGTGGACTGTAAACTGGGAGCAGATCTGTTGAGTGATGCTGTTCATAAGATTACAGGCTTGCAGTGCACAGCTATGCATTCTGAAAAGTCTCAGGTGGAAAGAACAGATATATTACAGGTTTGTGCCTCCTGAAGTTATGGAGGGTTTGATAGATTTTAAATGACCTTTTTTTTTTTTTAAGGTGGCTTTAATTTGCACGACTGAAGTGATAACTGGCTGCTTTTCTGCAGTAATACCTGGGGTATTACTGGGGGAGATGAGAGGCAGATGGGACCAAGCAAAACTGTAGATAATAATGCCATTTTAAATGTAGATAAATACTAGAGACTATTTCCTATATTACTTGCTTTGAAGTGGGAATTTAAGTATGCATTTAACTTTAACTGATGATTTTTTAGAATTAAAATTGGGGGTTTGATCGCTTCAGTTGACTGTCTGAATTATATTCCTATTTAAATCAAGAATACAGGGGAGCCATTCTCCCTTCTACAATTGATTACTCCCACTGGGTGTGTTCTCACACTGAATAACTAGCCCTATAGTCTGTGCTTGGAGAGGTTCGAAAGAGAAATAAGGAAAAAGAGAACTAATTTTTGTTTATTCCTCCCTTGCCAGGGATTACTTCAAGAGAGGTATGAAGTCATAGTAAGCACTGGAGTCCTTGGACGAGGGCTTGACCTTGTTAATGTCAAACTGGTGGTGAATTTTGATATGCCTTCAAGTATGGATGAATATGTACATCAGGTAAATAGATGAATTGCTAAAGCCTTATTTGAAATATGATGTCCACCTGTGGAAATTTAAATGGAAACATAAAGATTATTTTCCTCTTCAGAATATTGTTTTTATAGGAAAGGAAAGAAAGGTACAGGATATCTCTTTCATAAGTCTCTTATGCAAATTACTAAAATCTAGAACACTCTTTTTGTACCTCCTATAGGAGTTACTAAAACTTAGAAGAGTGTTTTTATAACAGTTATTTTTTCAGTATTCTTCCCATTTCATACTCTCTTGTATCATTTTGTTTCTATAGAAAGCAAAGTTTACAATTTTTTTTTACTATTTGCGTGAAGAAAGGCCAAATATCCCTATTTCTGCTGCAGCTCTTCTGCAGTGTGGGATGTGCATTTCAGAGCCACAAGCCCAGTCATGAACTTTATTTCATTCCCTCTTCCTAGACCAGTAACTCCTCTGATATTTTTCTTTTGAAGATTTCCTGCTCTCAAAAAGATCAAGTGTGAGTTTTGCATGTGTGGGTACATTTATGTATATGTGCACACACCCCAGCCCTAGTTTAGCTGGCAGATGCACAGTACTGCTGTATGCAGTGCTGAGACCTTCAACAACTGCAAGGAAAGCCAACACACTGGAGAGAATCTAGGTGAAGTCACGGGGCTGGCACACGTGACACATGAAGACAGGCCAAGGGAACTGGACTTGTTTGGGCTGGACTAGAGATTTAATTGCTGTCTTCTGTTTGGTAATGGGCAGTTACGTAAGAGACAGAGCCAGACTCTTCTCGGAGATGCACAGTGAAAGGACAGGAGCCAGTAGTCCTGACTTGCTGCAAGGGAAATTCTGGCCTCATAACAGGGAAACAGCAAGAGTAGTCAGGTGGTGGAAGAGGCTGCCTGAAGAGGTGATGAGACCTTTGTGCTTAGAGACACACAGAACTCCATAGGACAAGGCCCTGAGGAAACTGATTTAACTCAGAAGTCAGCCTTGTTCTGAATAGGTGGGGAGGGCCTCTGAGAGCCATCCAGTGCCATGAACTCAAGTATTCTGAGTTACTTACTGCAGTACTCCCCTCTTCTTTTTAATCACCTTTCTGCTAAAGTTTCAAGCCTATAGTAAATAAATAAAAATGGTCTTTCCTAGCATCAAAACTATACCAGTATTAACGTACTAGCTGATCCTAAATAACCTTTGTACATTCTTCTCTGATTTGTTCAGGCACTTTGGATAATATTGGTAAATAACCATAAGTTACTAGAACATTAAAAGTAAGGGGCGTTTTTATGGCCATGCTTGTACATATTGTGCTTGATACAAGATACATGTATGTGGCATCTTTATAACAAAGATTTGTAAAAATGTTTTGTTAGGATCAGATCTACTGTCGGCCTTTGTCCATAGGCTCTGTCATATGCATTTAATACTGATAACATAAAATGAATTTATCCTTTGCAGGTTGGAAGAGCAGGGAGGTTGGGTCACAGTGGAACTGCAATTACTTTTATCAATAACAACAGCAAGAAGCTCTTTTGGGATGTTGTGAAGAGAGTAAAACCCACGGGCACCATTCTTCCCCCACAGCTGCTTAACTCTCCTTATCTGCATGACCAAAAGAGAAGGGAACAACAGAGACTAAAACAATTACAGAACAGCCTTGTAACAGGAGATAATATTATGGACATTATTAAAAAACACAGCAAAAGTAATTCTCAGAGGTAATAAAGATGTATTTATAGCTATGTAATTGCAATGAAACTGTGATTAAAAATAAACATGAAGTGATGCCTTGTAACTTGCCTTTTTAAAAGAAGTTGATATATTCCCTTCTTAAAAACGGGTCTCCTTATCTCATCTCTACTTTGACATGCAGACTGTTCTGTGTTTGAATTACAGTAGCACCCAGTAAAAGTACCTTGTAACACTTTTTCAAAACCAGTAGTCTTTGGTCTTGCAACATGAACTGAGAAGACACCTTTTAGTTTGTTTAAATATTTCTGTATAACAGTTTCAGACTTCTTGTGAGACATACTTCAGTGGTAATTCTCCCACCATTATACTGAGATGAGATCTTTGCAAAGCGCACCCTTTAAAAAAATTGGTGACAGATTAGTGTCTGAAAATCTTTTCCTGTCAGCTTACATAAATCTTTCTCTGGGAGCATTTCTCAATATGCTCTCTGGGGGTTTCTTATGAACATATATGCAAGTTTTGTGTGTTTTATGCTGCTGTGATGCATATCCCTTTTTGGCAGACTGAGATGTCACAGGCAGTTAGATGTTAGCTCTGTGCATTGTCTGCTCTTTGGCCAAAGAACAGCAACAGGATAAACTGACTTTGTTTGGTGGCAAAAAGATTTTTAAAAGCTTAGTAACTTATTGGGTTTTTTACCCCAAATAGAAATAAAAAGAGTAGTCCTAAATGCTGCAGGACTGATGACATGAGTGTAGCACTGGTCCTACACTTAATTTTGATTAAGTAGGGTCCAGTGTTATAAATGTGAGGAGACAGTTCAATGGGAGTTGTTTAATGTGGCTGTTCAATATCAATCTTGAATTGCAGACCCAAGCTCAAGTGAGAGTTGAGGTCTGTCCAAAGACACATTCTGAGTGTTGAATTCCTTTGACATAATTTAGAACATTTTCCCCCTCAACATAGTTCACAACTATGTGTAAAACTGCTGCCTTGCTTTTAGTGTTATTTTCAATTTGGCATCGTATCAAAATGATGTCTCCTTTAGTAATGGAATTTGTTCATTTGTCTCTCTCATTTGAAATAAACCACTCCTGCCTGTAAAATATTTTTGTGTAATGCTATTGCAGACAAATTTACATCAGGCATAGGTAGGTTTACAGGTATGTACACTCTACCCAAAGCCATACTGCTGTACACATATTCTACCATTTGCTTTTGACAAAGGTGGTGGATTCATTGTCTCTGGAGGTTTTTAAGATGAGACTGGATGTGGCACTTAGTGCCATGGTCTGGTAGCCATGGTAGGGTTGGACTTGATGGATGATCTTGGAGGTCTTTTCTAACCTGCTTGCTTCTATGATTCTACGATTCAATCATAAGATCAAACAATAATTCTATACCACATTTGCCTGGGGAACAAAATGAGAGTACAGGTTGTGTAACAGAAAGACTACCAGCAGTCTGGCTCTGCTATCTTGTAGCAAGATTTCTCACTGTTACTGGGCTTAGGTAGTTCAGTTTAACTACAATTTCAGTGGGTCTTTGTGGGCAGGTCCATTGATTACCCACCACCCTCTCTTTAATTCTTCTCCTGGTGCTGCTTGGAGTGCCAACACTGCATAAGTGTCAGAGCCATCATAAGTTAATTTAATTGGACTCGATGAGCTTTGAGGTCTCTTCCAGCCTGGTTGATTCTATGATTCTATGATTTCTTCCTGTTGGGGCCTGACTAGCAGAGGAGCTGTAACCTGAGCAACAGTTAAAGGAATGCTTAAGCAATTAAAAAAGAGACACACAAAGTAGGTCTTGCTGACCTCGTTTCTATCTTCACACATTCCTGTGTCTTCAATCCAACACTTTATAATGGTCTTGTTTTCTCCTGCTGCCAGGGTTTTTAGGTTTGCTTTTAGCTTTACTGCCTTACAGATAAGATGTTTTGCTAACGAGCTAAAATAGTGTTGTTATTTAGATTCTCATAGTACTGTAGTTCTTGCTATCAGTTTCCCACTTTACTGCCTTACAGATAAGATGTTTTGCTAACGAGCTAAAATAGTGTTGTTATTTAGATTCTCATAGTACTGTAGTTCTTGCTATCAGTTTCCCAGGATGTGATGTGAGGATGCAGCTTAAAATTATAACCGAAGTAAGAATTGTACACATTGACAAGTTGAGCAATCAATCCAAAATTGTGCGATCAGTGCGTAGCTGCACGTACGGGAGAATCTATACTATAAACACTGTTAGGTGCCTCAAATCAAGTTGGCTATCAGAGCATCATATGGGTGTGCTGTAATCCGTCCCTCGCGAGGACCCAACACCTTACCCACGTTTTCTCTCCTGTGGATTCAGCTCCTCTCCACGTGTCCCGCCCGGCGTGGCGCGCTTGGTGACGTCACGCGGCGCGACAGCCAATCCGCGCGCGCCCGCGCGTT